>NW_010410261.1:8454-9861 GCF_000710305.1 Buceros rhinoceros silvestris | reverse complement strand
ATGGAAGCGGCCCTGGCCCTACTGCCCAGCGCCCCTTAGGGCGGGCTGTGAGAGAAAGGAAAGGGAAGGAGGAAAGCATGTCCCCAGGGCAGTACTGCCGCAGGGCCGGGGCGAGGGGCACCCTGCAGTGGTGCGTCCGGGCGAGCCCAGCTCTTTGTAAACTTCCTGAGGACGCTTTGTTCCCTTCCAGGGGCTTCGAGCCACGAGCGATCCCAGAATCCCAGACTGATGAGGTTGGCAGGGACCTCTGGGGATCACCTGGTCCAACCCCCTGCTCCAGCAGGGTCCCCAGTTTGGCATCCAGGCGGGTTTGGGATCTGTCCAGACCAGGAGACTCCCCATCCTCTCCGGGCAGCCTGGGCCAGGGGTCCCGCACCTTCACAGGAAAGGATTTTTGGAGATCATCTAGTCCAACCTCCCTGCTAAAGCAGGTTCACCTAGAGCAGGTTGCACAGGGTTCCATCCAGGCAGGTTTTGAATATCTCCAAAGAAGGAGACTCCACCTCTCTGGGCAGCCTGTTCCAGTGGTCTCAAAGCAAAGTTATTCCTCCTGTTCAGATGGAACTTCCTGTGTTCCAGTTTGTGCCCGTTACCCTTTGTCCTGTCACTGGGCACCACTGAGGAGGGTCTGGCCCATCCTCCTGATCGGGTCAAAGAAACAGCTACAGCTTCAAAAGCACGAGTATGTGTTGGCAGATAGGTCTGACGGGACAGTAAACCCCGTGCTGGCCCCTGTTGCCAGGAAGGAGCAGATCTCAGCGATGCAAACCACTAGACCTGCACAAACTGATCCTGGTGCTGCAGGAAAGGAAAGATGAGGAGAAAACTTGAACCCCAGTTAATTGTTTTGCAGGATACTTCAAGCTCAGCTTGCATTCAGAACAGACTCCGGACTGCTCTCACAGCCGTTTTCTATTTCCTCTTTTCTTTTTTTGTTCTGCCCATAGCAAAAAAAAAAAACCCTGTTCCTACATATCACCACCTTCTTAAATGTGCTTTCACTTGGTAGTTCTGGGTTTGAATTCTTTTTCTGCCTCAGCTGTTGGTGTGAGAACTTTGTCTTAGATGTGCTCTTGCACTGGACCTTTGCTTCCTCGGTATTCCCTCTGGGCACTCACACCTTACCTACTGGGAGGGACAGTGGGTGACTGCACTTATCCTTCCTCATACTAAGATCCTGCAGGCTGTGAGTTGGACATTTGGGGGATTTAGAAACCTGAGTGGTATCAGATACCGGTTTTACACGGCAAGTTGTGGCATCTGCACAGCCTCAGCTTGAGCTGCTCTCGGTGAGAGTCAGACTAAGCCTTTCTGACTGGAAACGAGGAGAAGCCAGACTGTTTCCTCAGGAGGACTGTGTTTACTTCCCCCAGCACAGCCCCGCTTGTGGAACCACACAATGGAGCG
>NW_010410261.1:7578-8327 GCF_000710305.1 Buceros rhinoceros silvestris | reverse complement strand
GAGGCAAGTTCCAGATGGACCCAGTGTTCCGACAACTGTTTTGGCTGATGATTTGTTTGATCCTAAGAGCAGCATGTCCAGTCTCCAGAGCTTTGCATATCCCTGCTGTAACTACTGGCTTCCCAGCAATGATGCTGGGATGGACTGATCCCATACCACACTCTTTGTTTTCGTTTTATTAGATACTTTACTCAGTGGCCCCGTTTCTCTCTTCCAGTCTCGCTGCCAAGAAAATTAATGTTCATCGTGGACTCCGGCATTTTCTGTTCCTCCGGTTGTGACTGACTCTGGTCAGAAGGATAATACGGTGCTTGACTACAATCCTGTCAATACTTACAGGCGACCAGCAGTTTATGGGGTCCACAGAGCAATGCGGACTGAGGAGCACATCCAGGCAAACTCTGCAAGAAAACTGTCCTCCGCCTTGACGGAGCACGACAGACCCCTCGAGAGGACAGTGCACGTGAGTTCTGAGCAGGAATATATCAGGTGTAAAGAAACTAAAGAGACTCCTCAGGCCCAAGTGTCTAACAGGGGCTCGTTTTCCACAACCAGTAATTAAAATCTCTGCACTAGTGGATAACCAAAGCAGAAGACCCAGTTCCAGCAGGTCGTGCCTGAAGCGTGCACCATCACCTGACCCCTGCACCGCCAAAGCTGCTACATGCAGCCTGCGAAAGGGGCTGTTCCCCTCAGCACTGAGGCAGCGTCAGGGAGAGGTGCACTTCGATATTTCTATTTCTTACATT
>NW_010410261.1:0-7440 GCF_000710305.1 Buceros rhinoceros silvestris | reverse complement strand
CTTTCCCTGTAGCTGGGGACATGGAAAGGTGCATAATGGTTTGACTGAGATTGACCAAACTGCTTTGGTGTTACTTTGGAGTTATGTTCCTGTGTTCTTTGAGGAGCACAGGTGAGGTTGGGCACTGAGAAAGCATTAGTGCTTCCACCACCGCATTTTCCCATCTGCCAAACCCCTCTTTTGGGCATTACACTGGGAGCAGAAGCGTCTTTCCTGCCAGAGGAGCCTTCAAGGGTTCCTGATATAATTCCTGAGACAATAAAAAATAGGAATCCTGCTCACAGCTTCCCTTTTAGTTTTGCTTGACTCAGAATATCTCTATTTTCTCCCTGAATCTCTTTTTGGATCCGGAGTGGACCATGAGTGGTTAAGGCTGTGTCTGCTCTACAGAGTCCTCCTAAGAAAGTAAATACAAAATCTGTGATTCATCCCTTATCTGGGCTGTGTTCAGCGCGTACACTGAATGTTCCGGGAAACTTCAGCCGTTGTCTTGAGACCATGGCAGGACTGGAGACTCCAGTCTCGCTATGGGTGAGGTTCCCCAAGGTGTGGTGAGCTAATGTGACAGCTTGCTGCTGCCAAAGGGACGGAAGCATACGGGGAAAGGGTGGCAGGGAAGTCCGGCCTCACTCTTACCTCAGCTCAGCTGTGTGTGGGACTGCAGCCTGAAACCATGGGTCACCTCCAACATCCGCTGCTGTCGAGTCATTTCCTGGTGACAAGTGAAGGCAAATGGAGCCATAATTTGAGTTGCTATTGCGTTTTCTAGTTTTCCTCCACCATGAAGACTTGTCAGGATTGATTTCTGCAAGAGTGAGATCCTTTAGATCATGCAATAGCCTTCTGTTCCAGTGCTGACTTCTAGTTACCTAAAAAAGAAATAAGAAGGGGATTGGATGAAGTCTGGAGTCAGAGAAACAGCTACTTGACAGAAAGGGGTGAATTGTGTCTAACTATGGCACATGATCTGGAGTTAACTAGATCTGTTAACTGAGTTAGAGTTTGTTAACTGAGTAGAGTTAACTGATCTGGAGTTTGTCCACCCAGAAACACCTGCTGCAATAAAAGAAGTCTTGCCCAAAGATCAAAGGGAGAATTTTGATCTAAAGTCATAACTAATATTACTGGAAACTTTATCACAGCACTTGATGCTTCATAAGAAAATCTCTTCAGTCCCTCCCCCAGACAGCCTGCCTCGTGTCCTCATCCTCTTCCCCGCTTCTTTTCCACTTCCCTATCCCGTGTGTTGCTCTGTTCTCCAATTTGTAGCCGCTCACCCGTCCAGCACGTGGTCACCCTGGACGATACAATGACAGAAAGGGACTGACCTCTGTAACGTTACCTGGGGTCTGTCCCCACAGCCACAGTGCAAGGCTGCCAGAAGCCTCAGGCAGATGCTACATCACTTCTGTTTGCTTTGCAAGTAGAAAATCCCCCATGTTGCCAGGGGATTAAAAAGGGGAAGAAGGAGGACAGGGCTGTGGGGTTGGTTAGAGTTTACCTACTGAAGTTCTGATTCAAAAACATACATGCAAAATAGATCCTGTAGGTTAGAGCCTACCTGCATCCCTTCATTAAATAATGGAATTAAACACAGGAAATACCTGACTTTGGGGGGAGATGGGATAACTTTGGCTATTTTTTGTCCCCTAGATGTAGTGTTTATATGTTTTTCTTCCAGATCAGGAGGAATCAAAACACCGTCTCCTATTTTTCTGCGGTGTTAATGAGGTCACATAATTGATGCGTGTGGCACCCTGGGCTCTGGCGCTGACAGGCATCATACGAATGGCGCATGGAGTATTTGCGATTCATCCGAATGGAATGCAAAGGCACGGGGTTGCCTGTGCAGGGTTCACGTGCCAGCTGGATCTGCGGGTTCGCAGCACCTGGTGCCTGCAGACTGGGGCAGCATGGGTTAGAATCACGGAATCATTTAGGATGGAAAAGACCTTTCAGATCATCGAGTCCAACCATGAAGCCAGCACTGCCAAACTTCTGTGCCCGCAGAGCATGAGGCCAGGCAAGAGCGCTGCAGAGACGGACACTAAAGGCACCATATATGTCTGATTCTTTTCAGCTTCTCCTGGAGAAGGTTCAGAAAGATCGTACTCAAGATGTTCCCTGGTCTGAACGGGCTGTTTTCATCTCGGTTCAGAGCGTGGATCTTGAGGGATCTATATGCAGGCCTAAGTGTTGGCCTAAGTGTTTCAGATTCCCCAAGCTGAAAAATCACTGGCTGAACTGCACAAGGTGGAATATTCAGCTTAACGTTTAAGCCTCCATGTTGTTAAATTATCCTGTCGGTAACTTAAACCTTGTTGTGTGCCTGAGGAAATAGGGCAGAGCAGATGCTCTCTGGAATGCTCCCGTTGTCCACAGGTACTTTTTGCAATGGATTGATAATCCAGTTTGTTTCTTTGAGCCCTGTGTTCCTGTTCAGGGCAAGGCATTGTCACGTGCAGGCTGGAAAGGCGTCCAGCTGAGCTCTGTGGCTTCGCTGCACTTTAAATCATTTCCATTTCTCCGACAGAGCAAGAGCCCTGCCAGGGCAGAGCAAAAGCTCCAGAGGTTTTATTCCCAGAGGTTACTGCACCAGCTCCCATGGGGCTGAGGCAGGGAATGAAGGACACTTCTTGCTTGGTTTCTTGACGAACCGAAGTTTCTGCACATGCTCTTTCTGTCAGCACTCTGCAATCATTTTTGAGCTCACTGCCTGTCACAGCCAACTTCGAACAGAGCAGACAGTAGCAGGAAAAACTGTTCCTGCAAGTTCCAGGAAAAGCCCTTGTTCTGAGTCGGCAGTTCCAGTAATCGCCCCACCTAGGGAAGGCACCCAGCCCTGGCTCCTCGTCCTGCGCACAGCCAGGCTGGGGTCCTACAGCTGCAGCAGGAGAGAATGAAGGCAAAAACCTATCCAAATCTGCAGAAAAACAGGGTTCTGGAGTTCTGCTGCTCGTGGAACTTGTTCAGCTCTCTTATCTTGGCACTGTACAGAACAGAGTAATGCAGGGACAGTGACCTCCCGGACTCTCTGCCCCTTAGAAAAAACTTCAAAGAACGAAGGTGACAGTATACATTCACCAACATCCCTTTATGGACATGGCAGGGAGGACTGGGAGCAGCTACCAGGCAGGAGGTGACAGTGGTTCCCCAGGAACGCGCTCTGAGATGATGCTGGGCTGGGTGTGCTGATGGGACCCACGGCAGGTCGGGACATCGGCGCTGGCAGTCCCCGCTTGCTCCTGTCCTTGGCAGCCAGGATTCGGACAGTGCCGAGCTCCCACACCAGCAGAGCCCTCTCGCCGCTCACATGACATCGCCTTGGCGTGGGAACCGTGCTTGACCGGCTCGGCACATCAGTCCCCCTTGGCTTACGGTGATGCCTGTGGACATACCGGGAACGACGGCTGCTCTGCAATCAAGATTTCTTTTCTCTGCAAAGACCTCTGACAACAAACTTCTGCATGAAGAGCTGGTATCAGATATCTGCTGCTCAGCCCAGCGTGCAGCAGAGCCAAGCTCTCTCCAGCAGTGGGATACTCCACCCCTTCAACCCGAGTTCCAGGAGCCAGGCTGGGAGAAGAGATGGAAGTACACCAGCAATCTCTGACTTACAGCTGGGGGGAAACTGGGATTTCAACAGAGAGGAGAAGGGTACAGCGAAGCAACAGCCTTCCACCCTCTGCTCCAGAGTCCTCAAAGCAGGCAGCCTGCCTAATGCCCCCAGAAATTCTGCCATTCTACACAAAAAGCAATGTTTATATTATCGCTTTCAAGCATTTTCAAATAGAAGCGCTATGCCGAGAGCAGAGACATTCCAATGGGTAACATAATTCCTAGTTTTGTAGCTAATTCTAGGAAATTATTTGTGCTTCCTTCCTGAAATGCTGTCGAAGTAACTTAGCACTTGTTACAGATTGATTGCTCACTAGTGAGTAAAATTAATCGGCAGATTACATGCAGTTTCAGTATTTTCAGAGGTATTTAGAATGACGTGAAGCTTCAAAGAAAACATTTTATTATTACTCTCCAGCTCTTTGCTGAAGTTGATATTGTCTGCTCTGATGTAACATGGTGTCCGTCCATTGCTTCTTCCCCAGTCCCCTTCTAGTCCACCAGAATTAAATCCCAGTAAACATTTGTTCATGTTTTTTGTAGTCCTTTACTGAAGTAGTGAAGAATGGAGGAATGTATTCACTTTGGGGTGGAGAGCCAGGAAAATTGGTGACTTAGATACACTCAGCACTTACGGGAAAAAATCAGCGTGGTTCTGTTTTCTGTAAATCAGCCCCAGAGTCTGATGCAGGAGTACCAGTAGAGAGGTGTGAGCTAGGATTCCACTGATGCAGAAGCGTTTAACCAGCAATGCACATCACAAGGCTTCACCACGCCCCCGTCTGGAGGATTGTCCCATGGAGCAGATTGCTCAGTGAGAAGAGCTGTGGGATTTGGGATGGGTGGCCAGCACTGTGTGTGCATCCACCATTCAGACCTCATTTGAGGGCAAAGCTTGGATTTCAGTGGTGTGGACAGATCCTGTGCTCCTGGCTAGAGCTGTTAACGTGTGAACAGCTCTGCCTTTTGCTGCTGGGCCGTTCTGTGGGGCTTCTGGATGTGCAGCAACACCAAGGTTCTGAACCAGTGCTCCTGGCTGCTAAATTCCAGTGATGATATGATGGCTAATAGGACTATTAATATCAAACTGTCTGTAATTGTATTTCAGTGAGTTCTTCTAATATTTTTTTCATTTCTTCCATCTAAATTCTTACTGCTTCCAAGCCATTTCTGGAGGGAAGCCACAGTACTGCATGGGTAAACTGCAGTGGTGAAGGATTTTAGCGAGCGTTACTGTGTAGAGTTGCTTACTGCAGAGGAAACCGAGTCCTGGAACCCTCATACCTTCTGGACTGAAGGACAGGAAAAACTGAAAGCTCCAATGGTGTTGAGTAATGCTCAAACCGCATATGCTTCCCTGCATTGTTTTGGACAGTGGCTTCATGCCAAGCTCCTCGCAGCTCTGTTGAAAACAGTCATGCAAACCCCAAGAAAAGCACAGCCCTCATTTCCAGATTCTCTTGGCCCTCCTACAGCAGCCTTGATTTAAGGTGAAATGACATTCCTGGCTGTTGGCGCTATCGAAAGTCTCCACTGCAAACTTAAGAGGTTGGTAGGGTTTTTTTGGCTTGTTCCGCAAAGTTCTGAATCTCTCCTTCCTACCCCCGTGACTGCAGAGTGGAGCACCAGGGGACATCTCAGATGTCAGTATTTAGCGTTCAAATGATGTGTTGCAAAACAAACAGCTGGCTGTGAGGAAATGCAGACAACCCTGATCTTTTTCCCTTATAGCTGTGCGGTGCCGTAACTCTGCTCCTGCACGGGTACACAAGGCTCCTGTGTTGAGCCAAGCACAGATCTCTGGAAACGGGCTGTGATGTGACAAAGCACGTACTTTATGGCCAAGGACTCCACCTATAACTCTAAAAAGCCACAGAGTTCAAAGGCCTGTCTGTAATCATGCGTTTGCAGGCAGCTCGACGTTCTCACCTGACCTACTTGCAACAACTCCAGTTGTTTTGTTCACACAACTTCTTCACATCCTTCCCAGCTCGTGGGATGTTCTCCCAGCAGGGCACGCTGCAGAAACCCAGCAGCTCTCCCTCTGCGTGGAAATAGAGGTTACACATCCTGAACCCGCCCACTATCATCACAGAGGGTGCAAAGTGTAGATAACTGCCCCCAAGGCTGCTCTCGTTTTATTAACTGGTGCGTAAATGGTTGCAGAAGCCACAGAGGCACCTCGGAAGTCATGCAGAGTGTGGCAGAAGGAGTCCTGGGGGCTGGGCACTGCAGCGTGTCGCGCTGCAGATAAACCAGTTTTGTATGGGCATAGTTCAGGGGCATTCGTTTTGCTTTAAAATTCAGTGCCAGGCTGGCTGTGGATCTTGGCTTCGACCCAGCTCAGCAACCCTTTGAGGTGCTGCCCCAGCCTGCGCTTTTCTATCCCAAATGAGAACAGTCATAGAAGGAACTTGGCAGCAGTGATGATGCTCAGGAATATCTCGCTTCTACAGAGACCTCTGCAAGAGGCTCCTCGTTCAGACCCTGGTGGCAGCTACTGTTAGAGGGAACATGATTCCTGTCGGCGCGCTCGCTGCTTTCCAAACTCAGCCACATGCCGTCTGATGGCCTCACGTGAAGAAACCTGGCCACGGCTTCTTCACATGAAGAAACCTTTCACCCAGGAGGGGTGAAAGAGAGCACATGCCTCGCTAGAGCCAACTGCACAAGTCATGTACTACAAGTGTGGGGTGACACAGCCTACTATAAATCAAGTGACAACAGCTTCTGTGGTTGTCTGTACTGTGACTTCCTTGAGGGGGAAAGTTACTGTTGCAGTGCTGGTGGGGGGAACCCTACCAGTCCTTCAGCTCAGTGTCACCTCAGACGCAGCAGTTGTGCCAAGGCTGAAATCTGCCCCTCTCTTGTATTACCATCACGAAATGTTGTGCTAGTTTCTTACGTGGAACTCAGGCAGGAGAACAGGCAGATGTACTAAACATCTGCTTGTAGTGAGCAACAGAGCAACAACCACAATTATGAGAAGGATTTTCTGTGTTCCAAAACTGCACTCACGCATATGTGCTTCTCCATGAAAATTTTTATGATCTGCTTGGGCACGCTTTAAAATGCCGTGTCCTGGAAATCACAAGCGGAGCAGACATGGATCGTGCTCCGCTCACAGCCAATGGCCACGACTCCCTCTGCTGGCTTCTCATCCAGAACGGGGGTGAGAATCCCTGATAGAAACCTGATAGAATATATAATGTGCTCCTAACTGAGGCGCCTCCCAGCCAATGGCCACGACTCCCTCTGCTGGCTTCTCATCCAGAACGGGGGTGAGAATCCCTGATAGAAACCTGATAGAATATATAATGTGCTCCTAACTGAGGGTGAGAATTTTTAGGAGTAAAATAGTGTCAACCAAAACTGCAGATAGGAATAGGACTGGCCAAAGTTCCAAGGTGAATATAAAACCACTGTAGAACACACCTATTTGTTCAGCACTTACAGCGAAATGCCTGGATGACCCTTTAGCCAAAAAGCTTATTTTTTCCCTGGTATTATTAAATAAATAATTTAATATTAGGAATCTCTGATTCTGACAGGCATTTTACTCCTCTAAAGGCACACGGTTTACAAATCTTTTCAATCTAAAGCTTTACACGCTGAGGAGGAGTGAGCGAGAGATGCTCCAGGACAGGCTGGAGCAATTGGCTGAGGCCAATGGGCTGAGGGTCAACAGGGCCAAGTGCCAGGTCCTGCCCCGGGGTCACATCAACCCCTGGCAACGCTTCAGGCCGGGGGATGAATAGCTGGAAGCTGCCCGGGGAGAAGGCCCTGGGCCCCCAAGTGTGCCCAGGTGGCCAAGAAGGCCAA
>NW_010410260.1:116207-130484 GCF_000710305.1 Buceros rhinoceros silvestris | reverse complement strand
GTTCCTCCATGTTGAACCCAGGACAGGGGTGTTTTTGCAACTAACTAAGCTGAATAAGGGCCTGGGAATGACTGGCAGTATGAATCACAGTTCTGGCAAAAACTGACTTTTTAAACTTTTTTGTTTACTTCCAGTTTGTTAAAATAAATAGATTCAAAAAATAAAAGCTACTAGGCAACACGTATCAGCTCTTCAAAGTTCTGTCAAACAAAAGAGTGCCTATAAAAGCATGTTTTCTGATGGACATCTGCTTACTATTTAATATCCACAGAGAGAATATTTACAAAAACACCCAAGTGCAACAGATTAGGAGGCCTCTGATGGTAGCACATCTCAAGGAGCGGTGTTTACACAACAATCAGAGCTATGTGTGATGGTGACAGAGAGAAGAGATGCTTACAGATTTGTCATAACTTATTTCCTGGGGCAAATAATGCGCAAAAAGCTGTGTTGTAAGTGATCTGACAGCCTAAAATAACTACTACCCAACATGAAGCCTGGCTGAACAAGCCAAAACCAGCTACACCATGCCAGCACTGAAAGATAAATGTAATTTCTAGCCTCTTGTTGCAGAAGAGGCAGCCAAGCTGCCCGTCTTTAAACACAAACCCCTGTGCCCCATTCTCATCACCAGTGACAGAGACCCACAGACCCTGTGAGATTAATAAAATGAAGAAAGCGGGGCTTAAACTGCAAAAGTCTGAGGTAAAAAATCCCCCAAGTGCTGCTTTTCCAGCCTGATGTGAGAGGATTGCTGTACACAGAAAACACACTGTTGAATATCACGGGATTTCCTTAAAAAGTCTCCATGAGAGAGTTTAACTCATGAGCTCTAAGTGCATCATCACGCTTTTGCCAGAGTTCGCAAACTGATGTATTACTGGGAAAGAAAAAACACGGGAAAGCAGGGATGAAGAACAGCAAAACTCAAAGTGGTAACCCCACAAGGAGTTCCTGACTTTTGGAAAGTCATGTTTCTCCCAGTGCAAAAGAGCCACCTGATGATACGGAGCAGACATCGCAGTGCTCAAAGCTCGTATTATTTTCAGTGACGCAGGATTGTTTTTTTCTCCTTTCCTCTTCTACTTCCCCGGAAACTAAAGGCACAGAAAAAACAGGCTAAGGAGGTGCGTACAATGGGAAAATTTGAACAAGATGTAATCTTGTAAATTAGCACTCAGAAGAGGAGAGAAACAGCCAGAAAAATAAAGAGGAAAGGGAGTTTAGGCATATTAACCCAGACTATCCACAACGAAAATCCCAAACACAAAAATATCCACCCTCAAAATCCCTCAAAAACAACCACGAAGAGGATTTGGTAAGTTTGCTTTCATTTTAGCAGTATGGCTGATTTCAAACTGCATGTCTGTAGGTGCAAACTGGCTCAGACAGTATCCGTGCAAATCTTGAGCATTACTGTCCTCTTTCTCTCTAATCCCAACCCACATATAAAATGTAATTCCCGACTAGTTGAGCTGCAGTGTGACTCTGCTGACAAACCTATTGAGAAGGGTGATGCAGGTATCGCTGGCAGAGGATTTCACTTCTTACAGGAAGCCAAAGATCGACCTGTAAAATCTTCATGCTCATTGATGGGTGGTTTGTCACTTAAATCCAGTTTTAGTTCAGTGAGTAAAGCAATCTTATTCTTAGTGAGTCAAACACACCAGTGCAAAGAGCTGAACAGGGCATATAACCAGCAAAGATACCCTCGTCCCACTGTTCACTGGGGAAAACATACCCAGGACATATTAGATATATATGGGGAAATATTTTATTTCATTTTCTGCCAATGACCCGGCTCCATAATGTGCTCAGCATCTCTCCCACCAGTGGTAGGAGCCCAGAAAACCACGTGGCTGCCTCAGACTGCACAACCAAACCAGCAAATTTTTTGTAGTTTTCCTGGTTTCATTAGCAACTGTCAGTACATTGCCTGTAGCATTTACAGCCCTGAGCCAGGGCGGATTTAACCCTTGTGGAGTGTGAACGGAACCAGCTCATAGTGGGTATCAATAAGTTTAATGCGTGTTAAAAATGATCATAGAAGCTAACGTCGATAGGAGCAAGAAAAGAGAAGCTCTGCTTCATAACCACGACCAACACGCAGAGATCTGCAGAAATCAAAGCACAGGATGCACTATGGTTTCCACTGCATTCCTCAGACTCAGCGACCTGCCAATATTTTGCACGTAAGCATGCGGACCTTCAAAAGAGCCAGTTTTGTCCCAAGCAAGTACAAAACAATCACTACAAAGGAAAGTAATGAAAAATCCTCCTCCTGAACAAACATGCCGTAAAAATAAAGTGTAAATCATAAAACCCAAATGAAAACAACCACTCCTCCCCCAAAATTGCCCGAATAATGGGATGAGGAAGTTTTCACTGATTAGATTAAATAATGTGAAGCCCTTTCAAACTCCAGTAACAAACTACTTTAAACGCAAGGACAAAAAGCAACATAGGACACGGAGCAATTCGGGGGTATGTGGAGGCAAAGCGAGGCCTGATCCAGAACACTTGAGCATGGAAAAGGCTTCTCAAAGTGAGCCAGCTTAGCTAACTCTGCTCTCAGGTTTTATGGCTCAGATCAGCGGAAGGAAAAAGAGTCTAACAAGTGTTTTTGAAAATGCCAGCTCTTGAAAGCACAACTATTGCACTGAGGACTAAGCACCATCAAGCACAAAACTCCAGCGTTGCAGCTTGGAACAAAATGACAGACCTTTACACAAAGCACCTCTCAGACGTTATTTCCCCAACTCAGCAGATAATAGAGAAAAGTAGGTCGTACATCACAGGAGTAAAACAACAGGATGCTCAGGAATGAAATTCCTTGGGATAAAACGTCTCCACATTTATTCTACCTCCCCAGCTCTCGGTTCTCGATGTCAAAGATCTCAGTCTTAAAAGGGTCAGATTCTTACCCCTCAGCCTACCACATTCAACCTGGGATCCAAAGAGTCTGTCAATGACAGAGAGAGAAGACGCTGAAATTAGTTTCTTTACTGCCTTTTGCCTTGAGATATTTTCATCTTTTACAGTATTCCCCTTCAAGCATGTGAAAAACAACAAACAGGCGGATTCCTCTTATTCACAGCAAGAGGTGTTACAAACAATGGTGCAACACCAGGAAATCCATGCCTGCTCTTACCCACCAAAAGCATTGATTGCGTGGTGGCCTGCTCCACCAGACGCCAGAGCACCAACACTGTGTTTAGAGGCACCTTTCACACAGCTCTGCCAGCAGACGGTCTTTGCTTCATGGATCCACGGAGGAAGTGGTCCTCTCTTTTACCCCTCTTATTGCTAGAAAGCTCCTTTCCAGCTTCAGAATATTCATGGGCACTTCATTGCCGATTTGTATTTGTTCCAGCATTGTCCTTTAGCTTAAATGGTTTACTGGGGGTGTTTATCACCTTGAGTATCAGTCATGACCTCTATCAGCCTTCATTTTCCTCAGCTAAACAAGCCAAGCTTTTTAGCCTGTTCTTGTATTCAATTATCAATCACCAGCTGTTCAATTAGAGATGGAGCAACTCTAACACCAGGCACCCCCAGAATGGGCAATATCATCCCAGTCACAGTGACAGAGACAACGCAAAGTTGTGATGAGGGCAAGTGTAAAATTAATCCATAAATCAGGAGAGAAAGCAGGGGCAAGAGGAGAATTGAAAGCAGCATCTCCCCTTTCAGTGGGTTAAATGTGACTTCCTCCCACGTTGCTGCAGAAATCACGACCAGGACAAGTTGCTCTCAGGAAGCAATTACAGGGAAGCAGCAGTGCAGAAGATGAATCTGTTTCTCGGCTCTTCCACATGTCACTTCTAAGGAGCCAGCTGGTCATGTGGCTCACGACTTCCGATCTAAATATTTCTAAAGAAAAACATCCCTAAATGTGACTATTATCTACTGGCTGCACAGGATCTCAAATTATGCAAAACATTTTGAAGCTTTTTACAGACCAGTCCAAAATACATCATTAAATTCATACATTAAATTCTGATCTCTCGGCTGTTAAAGAAAAACTACTGATTGATGACATGGGGCAAGATGTCATCCCTGCTCTCTGTTGCACTGTTATCAGGCTCTGTCATACAAACTTCACATGCCACGGATGTGGACAACAAGCAGCGAGGGGAGAAGCTGTAAAATGCAGTTGTATGAGCTTGACCTACTGTTTTCAGTCATTTCTCTTTAACCTAAATGGGACCATCTTTGGAACTGCATCATTGCTGAAGATACCTTCAGCCAAAATATTTGTTTCCTTTTTAGTTCTCAATAAATTCTGTACTTTATAAATATACAGGGGCGTACATATGTGTTTGGGTGTCTCAGGGCAGAGGGGATCCTTCCTTGCGAAGACCTTTCTTTGAGGAAAGGGCTTCCTGATGTAAGAAAATGCTATTTTTTGTTACAGTTCCCTTTCTTCAGAAAATTAATGATTTATTTTCATTCCAGTGTGAAATAAAAATATGTTGTGATACACAACAGTGCTTCTGTAGAACATAAGTAACGTTTTACAGGCAGCTGCAGTGATCAGGCATTTATTCAAGTCAAGCTAAAGAAGCCCTAAAAAGTTAAAAATTCCTTTTAATTAAAACATTATCGGTATCATTTTACTCGTTGCAAGTATGATGACAGATAAGAACCTGCAGCAAGTGTACATGACTGTTTCTAACTCTCGCTAAAGAATAGGTAAAACCATTTTAATTTGTTGTCATATTCCCACCTCTCTTCGCTTCCCGTCCAGGAGGGAAGGGGATTGTGCATACCTGCACCCCTTGGCAGGCAAACCCAAGCCTTGCCTGCTAATAGGTGTTGAGGTCAACACCAAGCAATTCAAAGCTGCTCATTAATTACTGCTAATTGTCATGGCAATCTCCTTTCTCCTGTTTTACATCATGAGCAAATGATTTTTCATTGCAAGACCAGAGGTACCTGGGAAAACATAATTAGTTTCACTAATTAGCGTGATCTGATTTGAATATTTCTATTTGCTTCTGTAATTTCAAAAAGAACCCCAAAACCTCAATGAATTCCACATTCTGAGAATTCCATCCATAAATGAAGATAACCAGCACTGCAAACCTGTTTCCTCATTAAAAAAAACCCAAACATCTCTGATGGCTGAACATTCCCCAGGCAGCATTGTTCAAAATCAAGAAGGAAAGCGTTCCTCTCCCAGAGAGCGAGCTGAGGACATGGCCATGTCAAACCTCCCACCTCTCAAAGAAGTTAGTACTAGCACTAATAACTGCACCTTGGCTATTTTAATGAAATCATTATGTCTGCTCACTTTGCCTTTCATCATCAGTTAGGTCAATTTGCATTTGGCACCTCCCTGCCTGAGTCACAGTGTCCTATTTTGCACACCCAGCGGTGGGTTCAAAATAAGGCCTTCTTCAAAACAGCACGTGGTAATTTTGTAGGCAGGGTGGAGGACTTGAGCAGAGCCTGTCCTAGACCTATGTCATAGCTGGTTTTAGTTACTTTAGTTTCCAGTTGCTGAAGAACTCCTTCAAACCCCTTCAACCCTCAAAGTTTAGAGGTTTGTGTATCTTCTTGCACCATTCTAGGGCAATATGTCCACTGAGTTCTCCCAGGATGAATGATGACTTTGTCTTGATGAGAAAAGAAAATGAAATATTCCTTTGTACGTACAGCACACTGTGGCAGTGATTTTCTTAAAGCTTTGTATTTGACTGAAGAACACAAGCAGTGAAACACCTCCTGCAGTTCCTTTGGCTATTATGAACCAAACAAGATGCTCCAAGCTGTTGATGAAGCGTAAATAAAAGCACATTCATTTATCCACCATCCCTGCTACCGCTGGGGCTGATGTGCAGTTAGAGGAGGCCGAGTGTATTGCTTCACACCACCGAGGCATCACAAGGCTGGGCTGTTCGACTAGCAGGAGCTGGGTGAATACATACAGGTAATGATTTATTCAATGTGTTTCTGTTTCACATAACAGCCTGAGCAGATTATGATATTCTTTTACGTGTCCACTATTCAAATACGCTTCTGGATATTTTTAAAGTCACAACTGACTGGAAATATTTGAGATTTTAGCTGTTTTGTTTAGCAAAGAGCAGTCAAATCTGGTTTCTACCCCCACCCAGTGAGCCCCCAAACATTTCCAGCAAAAGTGCATACAGACGTGTAATTAATGTTCACTTTCTGGTCTTAACTTTTACCAGTAAAATAATAAATTCAGTTAATAATGGAAAAGAATATTCACGGTGCTTTCTTGACAGAGCTCACTCACCTCTGCACTTGTTATGGTAAACCAGAGCATTTGATGCTGTCCGCTTTTGGCAAAGCTTCACCATTCAGGTGCTGCTGCAGCCACAGGCTGGAACAGATTTGGGCCAGTAAAAATAAAACCCAAAACCCAGCATCTAATTGTAAAACACAAATGTTTTCCTGATGAAGCAGGAGCTTTCTAGGAGGTTGCAGCCCACCTCTATGTCACAGAGATGGTGTTTCTGTACACTGGCTGTGGCTATCGTACAGAAACACCACCTCCTCCACAGTGTGAAAGCCTTCGGTTGTTCCTCTGAGCGGGACACAATAAGAAATGTGACTTAGAAAAGTTTTCCCCACAAACAAACCAAATCTCTCTCCCTTACAGAGCTGTTTTTCTTCTCCCAAGACCTACTAAAAGCTTGGAGTCTCCTTGAATCTGTTAGAAATCCTTCCTGGGGAGAGGAACCAGACATTGTAAATGAACCGTGGCTTAGAAGCCCCCTTGTACCTGCAAATATCCCACAGATTCCAGAGGCATTTTATGTCGTGCCTGTTTACCTGCCGTGCTAGTTCTCACCCTATGATTCATTTATTTTTAATGCTTTCAGCAGTTTTTACTGATGCTTTTCAAGGTGTTAGGGTGTCCCCTTGCTTTCAGATTTGCTTGCAGAACTAACATGCTGTGGCAACACAGCAGAATATTGTTCAGATACATTGAGAAAAATAAAAAAAGCAAGCTTTCCCCTTTACTTACACACACATGTTCACACATAAAGGACTAATAACTCAGACCAGCCATTGAGCTCTCAAGCCTGGTAAGCACAGTGGGAGGGCAAACCCAGAACCAGATCAGCCAGGGGGGATCTCAACCATCAGCCTCCGGACAAGGCAAACGTTGGGTCCCTCACAGCATGGTCTGGGCAGTCTTCAAAGCCAGTAAGGATGCAAATTCCCCACCTCATGCTATCCTAGTGCTCAGTTTCCATGGGACACTTCTCTATACCCAGCTCCAGTTTTCCAAAATCTTGCTTCCACCAGGGCTGCAAAACCGGTATTTTGGGTACAGATAGCAAGCAAAGGGGATAAAAACTCACAACTGTCCATGCTCTGGTTGGTCCAGCCCTGGTCCCCACTGCCAAGGTGCCCATCAGGTCCTTGTAAAAAGTGTTGCTGCCTAAGTGGTCATTTCCCTGCTTGTGGCTCCAGAAAAACCCTATTCTGCTATTGTAGCAGAGCTTGTTCTTGAGCTATTTTATGAGGGGTTTCGTGTTCCACAGAATTAATCTTTTTGAGCAACTCTAAAGGTCTATCAGTAAAGACATATTCCCAGACAGAAAGTTACTAGAACTTATCTAAGTTCAGACCCAACAATATTGTAGCCGCTCTGCAGAGTTCAGTCCCGGAAATATTTTGACAATTTTGTGCCAAAGTCCTGAGCAACTCTGGAGCTGCCTCTGAACCATGCACTGCCAGGCTGGCTCCGCCAGCACTTTACCTGGGGAGCTGGCATGAAGCGGTCTTGCCTGTCTCCACAAGGGCTGTCATTACACCCTCTGATTCCCTTTTTTGGTACTGATAATTTAGTATCACGCTGCGCCTCACCTAAAAAATCCACCACCACACAGGCCCGAAGGGTGCACTCATCGCTTGCAGTGAGCGTGGGAAAAGCCCTTCCCAGATCTTCGTTCGCGAAGCCAAGCCGTGACATGATGAATTTAGTATTAAGAGCAAGAACCCCTTCTGAGAAAGCATTGAAAATACAACTTGATATTGGAACACCTGAGCATTTTTAATTGTCTGAGCTGCCCCCCTTCATCAAAAGTATTCATTATTTGCTGTATTTCCTAAACTACAGGGGAAAGTCACCACTGCATTTCCCAGT
Source organism: Buceros rhinoceros silvestris (assembly GCF_000710305.1). Taxonomy (NCBI): domain Eukaryota; kingdom Metazoa; phylum Chordata; class Aves; order Bucerotiformes; family Bucerotidae; genus Buceros; species Buceros rhinoceros. The sequence continues at coordinate 122,353 of NW_010410260.1, read as the reverse complement.
AATGTATGCCCACAACTTTCTTTTTCCCATCTGCTATGCTTGCCTAAGACCAGTCATTTGTTACCTGCTAGTTCCAATTGATTTCCTTTTGCCTCTGCTTTCCCTCTCCATGAGTGGAGAGAACAAACAACACAATTTATACCAGCCATCTAGTACCAATCATTAGATAACAAGGCCCTTTACTGAAAGCATTTAGAGTAAAACAATACTTTAAGTTTACCTTTGCTTTCATTTTCTTCTTTATTACTTCAGGTTCAAAATAAGGCCAAAAGAAGTTCTATTTATACAGAAGATTAGAGTCATCTGATGTAAATCCTTCACGTCCCACACAACCTATAGTGCCCAGTCCCTAACACAGTTGTTTAAATTTCTTTTTTAAATCAGTTTAATGAAATTCTCAGCCCTCCTCTTGCACCCGTTTGCTACTCATTGATCCGAATGCGGAGAGGCAACTGCTCCATCTGCAATAGGGTGGCTTTTATCGCAGTAGATGACCTTTGGGCTACGACGCATCGAGCCTGAAGGGGAGATGGAAAGAGGGAGGGATTGGGAAAGTCTTGCTGGTGTCCCTCCCCAGCTTTCCCCACCTCAAACTGATTAGGAAGCAAGTGAAGCTAGTTTGCACTGAGCCTAATTTATCATTTTCTCTGCAGAATGGAAACATTATTCCCCACACAGAAAAGGGCTGGGCTAGAAGAAACCACATAGGAGAAACTGAGCCCAAGGATATAAAAAACCAGCAAGAAACTCAAAAATGCAAAGGTGTGCTCTGAGGCTGTTCTGGATGCCTTAGTTCTTCAGAGAAGTACTGCTCCATGGCTGAATAAAGTGCTGTCCTAATGCAGTACTCTTCCCTTACTAATAATTAATGTGTATACACTTCAGTATTAACACCCAGCCTTTGACAGAGCTCAAGCTTTCCACCAGAACAACTTCAAAATTGTTCTAAAGGCAGATTCTGCTCCAGTATGGCTTTAGTAATGTTATTGTAGCAACGGCTGTTCTACCTGCTTGTAATTCAGAGCCAAGGAATGTGGCTGACATTCAACTATCCCAAGTCACAGGAGAGGTGCTGATATTTTAAAAGAGAGCAGCTTTCCAGTGAGACGTTGTCCCCTCTTGCCCCCATCACCACCAGAAGCACGAGCTCTCCAGCAAGAGGTGATACAGAAATAGCCACACTGTTCCATCGACATGCCTGAGACTGCAGAAGCATCGACACCCAGAAAATTGAAACCTTTTAGGTCAAGGCTTCCAAACAGACTGGTTCCCGCTGTGACACCGAATGGGCAGTCTCCGTTACCTAATTCTTCTGGAAGTTCAGGGAAAAGTCTCCCAGTGGAAACTCCTGAGCACTTTGGCAAATCTGGATCTTATTTAGATGCCTAACTGGGGGCTGAGCAGTAGAGGTCTAGCAGGGTGATAATAAAAGAAAACACTGCAGCAATTCATCATTTGGCAAATCTGGATCTTATTTAGATGCCTAACTGGGGGCTGAGCAGTAGAGGTCTAGCAGGGTGATAATAAAAGAAAACGCTGCAGCAATTCATCATTGGGGAACAGTAAGAAATCTTTCCTTTTTTGTTTTTTTTTTTTTTTTGAAAAACCAAATTTAATCAATATAGCTTGTATTTCTGAAGTTAGAAGCAAGCTGCGAAATCCAGATTTTGATTTCCCCAGATACATCATGGTTACATTTCTAGAAACATACTGGAGAATCATCCTTAATTTTCCAGATTATTCTGCTGGAACAAAATCAGCTTTGTCCCAGTGCATTTTTGAATGTTGCTTTATACATTTTAGTAGGACTATGGATTGTACAGTATAGCAGTTCTAGTATTTTAGTATTTTATTAATTACATACATCAATATAATTTAACAGAGTTTTGAGACAGGGGTCAAACATTTCTTCTGACAGAAAAATTTAAAATCCTTTTAATTGAATATTTATACATTCCACAGTGAATAAAAAAATGTTTTCACATAAAAATCCATTCGTTTCAAATCCAAGGGCTTTGGGGTTTATGCAAGTGCAAAACCTTTGTAAGGGACACATCCAAAGGCCCATGAATCACTTGAAAATGCCCTTCAACCCCACGGGGCTGAGCCTGGGCCCTGGGGCATTTAGCTGTCGAAAGGAGGACCCGGGTACATACACTCATGTGCTAATAATTGAAAGGTCACCTCCACATAGCTTTCGTTTGGCAAGGGGCTGGGACGTTCGTCTCCAGTTACCCACAATTCAAACTGAGCTCCAAGGCTGGCTCAGCTCATCACAAAATGGAGACAACTAGAGCAATTCAAAGAACCGTCATCACGCCCAGGTTTTAAAAAGTATTAAAATTCCAAACAAATTTGACTCTAAGGTTTTTTGCCCAGGCCTCTGTGAACTAATACTAAAAGGTTATTGTCGCGCTATAGTGGGAGAAAAAACCCCTCTGATTGTAGCCAACTGTCCATCCTCCTTTCAGCAGGGGGGCTGCATGTAATTTTCTGCCTTCAATTAAGATTCACCACTAAATTCATCTTCTTTTAAAACCATATTATTGCACCCTATGGTATCACATGAAATGCACAGCAAAGGTTTGGGAATTCTTTTGGAGGATGATGGGGAGTGGAAGCCCATGTTAGAGGCACAATGGAAATAAATGCATAATTCAGTCCTTGCTTTTTCATTTGTCCTTGGCATTAATGAAGAACAAATTAGCTACTCTCCTTGGGTGTCTACCAGAAATAATAGTAACAACTAGAGCTCTTTCCCCCCCTCAGTAATATGTTCCTTTGTAGATAAGCACTATGAAGAGGTAAAATTATGTCTTTTAAAAGTTTACTGTTTTCTTGTTCTAAGATGTAAATGATAGGGTTGGGACTGGGAAGTAATTCAGAAATATTTATTCCACTGAGACAATAGCTTTTTGTCATCAGAAGAAAGAAGTGGTAACTATCAAAATGAAACAAAAAGACAACAACATTAACCATGGTGTGTCCTCCATCAGTAAATAAGAAACGCACCTTCGCAACAACTCCGCACTCCGGGGCCTGAGCCCCGGGTGAGGGAAGGGATAACAGGAACACCCCCCCACCATAAGGTGACCTGTCTGAGGGACAGGGCATTTTCATCATTATTCTTACAAGTGCAATAAATATAAGATACTCAAAGCATTTCCTCCTCTTCCAGACAACTAATTTACAGCTTGTTTCATCAACCTTTTATGATGTGTAAATGGGGATTGGAAAAAAATGTAAACATCTCTGCATCATTTTTCAGTTTCTATATCATGACCAAGGCAGTTCTGGGTTGGAAGAAAGCACTCAGCCTAGGACCGGAATTTACTTGGAGACTGCAAACCCATGGCATAACCATGGCAAAGCAAAATAATGCTTCTCAAGAGAAGACAAGAGCATGGGCATAACCAAAAGACAGACCTACCTGCAGCCCAATGCAGCGGTATAATTAAATCAACCTGCCACTGTCTTCGCTGTTATGCAGATGCAGAAACACCACTAATAATTATCTTGCATATCTAGAAAGACGGAATTAATGGTTCCAAGCAGCAAGAACTTGTTTGTGCTTGGATCCCTCTCACCAGAGCTTCTTTAACTAGCTCCTGGGTAGAATTCATTAATTTTTATTAACAGGGAAAACATTTGTCCCCGTGACAATATTTGCATTGCCTGAATGATTTTCACCTCTGCCACAAGGTGTACTATCGGCTCATACATCACGCGATTACTTGGAGAGCAGAAAGACCCTCAGTCATTAGTGAGTGAATTAAAGATGATCTAAAGAGCTATTAATCACAGTGACAAAAGCCTTAATGTTGCTGTGACCCTACTGGAGCCTGGGGACTAAAAGGGAAGCCGAGGGAGAGAAAATGGAAACATATGTTTTCTCCAAAATAACCTACCTTAGGAGAACTGTCAAAGACAGAGTCACATCAAACTGAGAAATTCTGCCATATCAATGCTCTGAGATTGTACGAGGGTTGTTGCTGCAGTCAGTCTTCTCTGGTACTGTTCATGATCAGTGTAAACAATTAAACAATAAAAGATATATGGTATATTCAGACCTTCCTTTTCTTTGTCAGGAGTTACTTAAAAGCAATATATTTAGAGCAAACTGATACTCGTAACATACTCAAGTATAAACAGAGATCATTTAGTGCACATACTCCATGTTAAAGATTTAGCATCCACATCCCTCTCTTCTCAACCCAGCAAATGTCACGGCCCCAGGGCCCTTTGCTCCTCTGTCCCTAAGGCAAAGGGACAATGCTGCTTTCTGGTAAACAGTTTTGTTCAAGAAGATAGCAGACTCTGGAAGCCAAGTCCCTTACACCACCATTTCTAGTAGGCTTTGTACCAAGAGACTGAACGGTAGTTACTGAGGGAGCTGACTTGTTCCTGATTGCTGAGCTCGACCTCACCAAAGTCAAGTCAGACAAATTGCGTCGAGGCCACGCAGGAGCTTGCTGCTGTCTTGGACACGCCTGCTCTCTCTGTACCTTCGTGTTGCCCCAAAATCTTCCTATTCCTCTGGTGATGGGAGGAGTGCTCATCCCACCCTCTGCTCAATCCACTTAACTCACTGATCCAGCAGAGAACCTTGTTCCACTTTGTTGAATGTCTTTCTCCAGCTCTATGCATTATAAAGAGATGTCTTGAAGCAGCTGAGCTCCCGGTACCCTCTGCTATGCTCATTTGTGCCTTGGGGACAACCTGCAGTGATTTCCGCCCTCCTAAGTGTGTTCTAGTGCTGCTTCCAAGCCATGCTCCCTAAGGATCTGACCCACAGCTCCTGGAGGGTTCCTATTTGCTTCATCAACTCTGAGTAGGTACAGAGAAGCAACTGTAATGAGCACAGCAACCAGACATTAAAACCAAGCTTAAGTTACAAGGATGTACCATCAGCAACATCACCTCCCTCTGCCCTCGTCTCCTTCTACCCCCTCTGGGTCTTCAAATTAGTCTGTCAAGATCCAGACCGAGTCTCCCAAAATTCATTTGGGAGGGTTTGAAATTACTCTCCCTGATCTCAGGCTCCAATCCCTTGCAGATCTCTGGGACATTAATGGGCTCCACAAAGATGAACTTGTTTCTAGACAGAATTGGTGCCTTACTTTTATAAAACTCCTAGTATTTAGTGATGTGATATCTGATCGGTCTAAAGTAAAACTTTCATCTCAATGAGAAAGGTCACTACGTATTCATCTGATGTCAGACCTGTACATAAACAAGCTCCCTTAAATGACAGATCAGAAGCAAGAAGGGGTCTCTTTTTTTCTAATAGCATCAGCCCAGCTGCAGTTCTCAGTGGCGCTTATTCTCAGCTGGTCTGCTTTCAACTTTCACTTCCTATTTAGAAAGCTAAATTGGGAGTGCTTTAATCTTCTGGGTTCATTTCCTTAATGAGAAGTGAAAGGTATAAGTGGCAGCAGGTAAAGAGATATTGAAAGCTGCAGCAGACTAGCATTTAAATTTTTTAGAAAAGCTGGATCAGAGCATTTTCTAACATTCCTTTCTTCTATGATAGTAAAAAGAATTACAAAATCAATAGTATCCAAAGTTGTGGTTCCAGGGAAGATGGCACATTAGCAGAAGGGCAAGCTTTGTGGGGAGCAGGGAGGAGCGAGACTGCGTGCTCCCTGCAGGCTTCATCCTGGGACATGCTGAGTAGTTCTGCCCTGATCCGTCAAACCACCAAAACATGCTCATCAGAGCTGGCATTTCTAAAACAAGACAGCGCCCAGCTCAAAAGGAAGGGAAGGCAGTCTCGTTGTACCGCTGGCCACAGGTAGCGTCCTCAGCACCTCACAGGATGAGTCCTTCAAAAGCTGTAGATAAGAACTCCCCCAAAAGCTTCATCTTGACAATTTTTGCTGCCAGTGGAAAACATCGTGGCTTAGCTTGTACAGTTTTGCTGTCCAGGTATTAAAAAATAATTATTTTAATGTCTCTGCATCACTACTACTACCAAAACCCTAAGAAAATTAAAAGAAAAGCAATTTGCATTCAAAGAAGACATAAATGTGATGCCAGGGCAAGCTTTGTTTCAAAAGCCTCGGCCTAGTGAAAGGGCATGTTTCATTGCTCCTGCCTTCTCCTAACTGCTTTTCCTGCTAATCTGTGTTTGTTTGTTTAGGGAA
>NW_010410260.1:113349-116129 GCF_000710305.1 Buceros rhinoceros silvestris | reverse complement strand
GGAAAGAGAAATTCCTATCCATTTCAGTCACAACTAAGAAGTCTCACAGTAATCCAAGCCCTGGATTTCAACATCTGTGCCCACTTCAGGCAATCACTTATGTCAACATTTCCAGAAGTGGCCACTGGCTGAGCCTCTTGTTCCACGCGTACAGTCTCGGCACTGCTGGTCCACTCCTCCCAGCACCTCAGCACATCTGGGTCACACCCCAGTTCTGCTCCATTGTTTGATGCCTCCTTATATTTCCATTAAACAACTACACAGGAGATAAGAGTTTCACTGCTTGTGTGTCTTCTCTTCTACTAAGTTACAGCTCAAACAACCTGGAGAGGAGTCGCTGGATAAAGCACTGAATTTCAGCAGCAGGAAGGAGCAATCCAGGCAATTTTTGAGCAGAAAGGTTGAATATTTCCACAAGCCCCTGAGCCATCACGCACTGCACCTACACGGTGCTACACTCCCATGGGAAACAGTCTGGAAAAAGAGGTTTCTACCAGGCCAAGACACCTGCTCACACTCTTCCTCGTGTTCCCCACTCTGTACCGGAATATTTCATGGCTAATTAAGAGGTAACAGCACTTAATTTCCCACTGCACTTCAGGTGTTTGGAGGAGTGCTTTGTTGTGTTTCCTTACATCTCCCCTGGGTTTTGTTCCTACACATCCTACCCATGTGTTACTGACTTCGCTCATTAAATACAAATTGACATCTCTACCATACTGGGCAGAGTATCCTCAAAATCCCTTAAATACCGTAGTGCCTTAGCACTGATGTGTAGCAGGCTGGGATATCCTGTGTGAGTGAAAGTCAGTCTGGGAAACAACACTAACAGAGGCTCATTCCTCTAATACATGGAAAAAAGGGGATCCAGTGCAAATGAAGCATAGTATGGTAAATAAGAACTGTGTTCGCTTGCAGTCATGCACTAGAGCCATTAAGCCTTAAGGTCTTAAAGGTACCAAGCAATGCATATGATAAATTTCTCAAAAACATCCCAGCCATAACATAGTTCTTGCTGATTGCTCATTTACCCATAATGCATGCTGTCATAGCAAAGCCTGACAAATGACAGAGAAAGCTCAGGTTATTTTTTACACTGACTGCCAAGCCCCTCACCTCAGATTATTCATTTATTAGGGCAATCACTGAGGTCTGGGTACTTAATATTGTTTTCACCAAATATGAAAATGATCTACTTGCCCATTCTTTAGTTCCTCCTAGGGCAAGCCATTTATCATCAGCCCTGGATAAATGACTGCTTCATTATAGCCATAATTTATGAGATGTTAGAACTAAAGAGCCACACCTAAAGACTTAAAGCTTTAATATGGATTAAAATAAGATAATCAATCAAGCACGTACAAATTTTCTTTAGAATTATTTCTTGCTTTGAAATGGCTTTACATTTTTAGAATGGGGGTAGCCTAAAATTTCTCCTTATCCAACCCTAGGCAAGAATGTTTAAAAGTCTGTAAGGAAATCTAGGTTATAATCTTATTGGTCAGTCTTAGATACCACTTGGTAACTATTGTATGATCCAATAAAATTGCCTCTTGCTCTAAGGGGCTTTTTTGTGGTTTTGATGGCGTAGTTGAGACCCAGCCTGAGAACGGCTGCAAGGCTTTGGTCCAGAACAGGTGAGGAAAATGCAAATCGATGCCAGAATCCTTCCTGCATTCTGTGGGTAGTGGCATGCTTTTCATAAAATCATCCGGTTGGAAGAGACCTTTGAGATCATCAAGTCCAACCGTTCACCCTGCACTGCCAGGGTCCCTAAACCACGTCCCTCAGCTCCAGGGTTACAGAAGAGGGACAGCTGAATGTTACCATCCTAAAATATTTCCATGATTCTTAGGGTGTTTCTCCACCTGAGACGGTTTCACAGCTCAGTTTGGATGAGGGAAGCTTCTTCCTCTGTCCAGGGAATGGAATATCCCTTCCTCCTAACACACCATTACAGCCTGAAAGAAGTTGTTTCTGGTCTGTCTCTTGATTGTATATTTGCTAGCACAGAGCCAATACAAATATTATTTCAAGCACGTGCCTTGCCTGAAACACTAACCTAAACCTACTTAACCATTTACTCCTGCACCTTTTGAAGCCCATGTTGGGAATACATAATAATTCATTTGATTTTTGAACGTGTACCACTAAGACAACAATGCACCTACAGCTCCCATGAGGGACAGAGCTGTGCTGGCCAGGCATGGCATGGGCACAAAGTTCTCGGGCAGTGCTGGGGCTACAGGCAAGATGAATGGGCTATCCCAGGAACTCAACAGCAAGCCCACAGCAGCAGGCAAGTCGTGCTGTGATGAACAGGCTGTTGAGAGAGGAGGGTGCTTTGTTTTCCCATACACCAATAGCAGAGCACACAACCCAACGTGACTAACACCCCTGGTAAATGCCATGGACAACCTGAGAATCTCCTTAGAATTCAAGACTGGAGAAATACATCCAAAAGGGATGGAGCTGTGATGCACCCAAAGACCCTGTGCTTGCAGACACAGTTACAAATGAAAAAAAACCCAAAACCTTTCCCAACAGCTTCATGCGCTCAGGATAAGTGCCTGTGACATATGTTTAATTGAAGCATATTGTTGGGCTTATGATGAGAGAATATACTGCAACTTCATACAACACTTACAGCTGTAGCCAATGAGGCTTCTTCAGTAATGCTAACACTGATTTAAGTTTAATCTCAGCACCAGGCTTTGCTAGCTAGAGGACATTTTTCACTCTGGACTAAGCTCCCCCTTTCATACAACTTGGTGTCAGCA
>NW_010410260.1:107415-113255 GCF_000710305.1 Buceros rhinoceros silvestris | reverse complement strand
CAGCATCTAAGCAGGAACAAAACAATCCAAGCTCTGTAGTTCCCCCGTGTGAGAGTATTAAGGTATGTGTGTGCAAGGGAATACTTGATGCACACACCTTACATATGCAACTGTGAAATACACCTACCCGTGCATGTGTGTGATCATGGACACATACATGCGTAGGAATAGATCTGGTGGCATAGGTACATGACAGATTTTTTTGATGTATCTGCAAATAAATGAGAAAATGAAATTATAGGCGCAATCTCAGAAGTGCATCCAGCGCCCCCAAAAGTCCATTTTCCCAATTTTTGGTGGAATTTTTGACTGGAAGCTCAACAGAATTGAGCCATGGTGCAATTCTCAGCCTCAGATACTAAGATCTGGGCAATGAGACGGTTTTGGCAGGATTCACTTGCCAGCTGACCCATAAGCAGCCTTTGGGAACAGACAACAGTGACTGGCCCACTCTTCCTGAAAGAAGAGGCAGCAGGACACATACCCAAGACTCACAGAGCCACAAGGTGCTGAGAAAAACCCAGTTCCCCAGTGCCATTCCCCACTGAGCAGACCTCAGACTCAACTGGCAGGTGATGTCCCACAGCAATGGAGACAGACACTGTCACCAGACATAGACATCTTTCCCACCACGGTACCACTGGGCTACAGGACAAGATTCCCAGCCAGGCTAAGCCAACCTCTCCCAGCCCAGGAGACCTACATTTTCCTCAGGGATTCTAGCCCCTCTCCAAGTCAGAACCCATCATCATCTCTCAAAACAAATTTGCTCTCAGAATAAGAAGCTGTGTTCCACATTCTTCGCCAAAATAAATGTAAGATCAAGTTAGAAACCCTCCAAAATAGGGTTGGTAATGCAAATATTGACACAGCAAAGAGGAGAGAGCAAAGGAGTATGGCTGGACAGACAGTCTGAATATGAAATATTTCACAAAAAATGTCATCTTTATTTAGTAGGTGATGAAATCCATGACTATTTTGAAAGATTTATAGTTTTTGTAGCCCAGACACGCCCCCAAGACATACGATGGAAACGTGAAAGAAAGGCAATTTTCGCGGATACGTTTGGGATTAACACTCTGAACTCTCTATATGCTGGACTCATACTGATTTCCAGAAGTTTTGCTTGAGAAAATTTCTAGGGACACATAATTATGTAATTAAGCAACAGTCCTCCTCCCACTTCTACAATATGGTTTTATACAGTTATACAATCTCACTCTTCTTAGGGGCATGCATTACTTACCCATCAGCCATCACAGCAACCAAGGCACATTCAGAGTGTAGAATAAAACAGGCACATTAAGAAACAACATAAAGAGAGAGAGATACTTGTTTGCAGCACTATCATGTGGCATGTACAGGCTGGAGGAGCTCTTGGGCCAAATCATATAAGCTGTAAGACCACAGCCCTCCTGTCTGGTTCATCAATAATTCTGCAGCCAAAATGACCGCTCAAATGTTGTGTCGCCTTGGTGGCTTCCATGTGGATCACTGATCTAACCCATGTCTGTGAGGCCTGCCTCTCTTCTCCTTTCATGAGAAATAAACAGCATTCAGAAGACAGGCATCTTTAAGTGGAAAGGGTCTGCTTCTCAATAGCTCCTTTCCTCAGGCAGTGAAACCTATCAGGCAAAGAGGATGTAAACCAGACTTGATGTCATTTTACTAGCAGTAGCGACACTCATTCTCCGCTGCTCAATGATAAGCTACGGTGTACGGCTGAGGAGAATTAGGGCTAAACTCTAAAGGCACCAGGGTTTTCAAAGACATCCCTGTAATTACTGCTCCTCAGCAGCTCCATCTTTGAGTGCTAGTAGCTCAAGAAGGCTCTCTTGGTGTCCCCAGGTGGTCAGCATCTGTCAACAGCTCTGCCTGGGCTGGGGGGGCCTGAAACAATATCATCTGGATCCCACCTAATTGGCTTTCACCCCCAGAGAGTTCCGTATCCACACACCTGCCTGAACTCAGCAGTGCCAGTGGTAAAGCTGGGTCTGAACCGAATGGTTACACCACATCCCGAAAAAGTTCAAATGTGGGCTTACTTCAATATTAATTTAGGCTGCTAAAAATATCCCATTTTATTTATATTTTTTAATGAACACAATTTTCTATTAAGTTGAGAAAGTTGATGTGAACTAAGAAAGAAACAATTTCCATGCAAACTGCTAAGTTACCAGTTAGCTCCTTAAAACAATTGAAAGTCACAGAGAGCCCTCAATGCACAGAGGCAGTTAATTAATTAACATTAGATGCAATTAATAATGAGTCTTGTTTAATAGTAAATATCTGCCTGCACATCAGAACAAAAAGCCTTCAGAGAACAGGGAACTATATTCATCCTGATTGTGTTTGGGATTTTAACACGCTTTGTGCAGGCTGACAAATGGCCTATTAATTATCTAATGTTGTCTGACAACAACAGCTTGATAAAGATGTATGTTTTTGAATTGCTGGATGAAAACTGCAGGAGAAGAGCCCCACAGGGGCCTTGCTGTCCTAAAACTGGGCTCCAAGCCATGACAACAGGCAAGACAAAGTCCTATCTCCTGCCACAGCCTTCGGAGATAAAATATGTCTTGGCATTAGGGACATTTTCAGAAAACTGCTTCTGCAATATCTGATTAGGAAAAGGAGGAGTATGTCTTTACTAAATTGGGGTTAAGGCATAATCAATATCATATATGGAGTGTCTGGCCTATTCTGCATAAACACAGGCACTTCGTATTATTAAGGAGTCTATAATGCAGAGGAAGCATATGGCAGGACATTGCAGCTCTCTCTATTCTTTTTATTTAGAACTTTATCTTCCAACCTGTTTGACAGCTGGTCCTAAGTGGTTTCACAGTGCCAAATTATTTTTATGATTGTTTGATGTTTTATTCTCCCATTTCAGTTAATGAGATAGGATCCCACAATGGTCATAATTCAGAGCTGTCAGAACTAAAAAGCGTGCTTGTGGCAAGATAGCCCGATGGTAAGTAAGGCTAAAAGCTGTGGACAATAAAAACTCTTATCCAAGTCTCCTCTGCAATCAAAACTTGTTTTGGATCCTTCTTTCCTTTGTGTTCACTCACACTGCGACTTTTCCCTTTTGGACAGGTAAACGATCAATCCTCGGGTAATGTCACCCTTTTAATTCTGTTCAACCTTTCCTTGTAATGAAATGTGTAGGATACATAGGAACTGTTGAAATGTCTAAAGATATTGAGTGCTATATTATAATTAAAGGGCTTGAGTCCTGTTGATTGTGCCAAGGGAATAATTTGTCATATATGCTTAGAAGAAACTGTTCAACAAATGACCTTTAAGAGTCCCAGGAAATGCCTTATATCTGGCATCCCCAGGGATTTTAATGAAAACTTTTAAACCATTTCTATTTTTAATCCTAATTTTTGGGAAGGGAACTGCTCTTTCTCATTCTTACATGCTTTGTATGGGGAGGATGTAAAGAGAAGGGGTTGTAAGTATGTAGTCTTAAGAGTTACCCCCCAAGACTCAGAATGGATCCTCTTTCTTCTTATCTCTGCCAAAGAGTTTCTGCATGGCCTTGACATTTCGTTGCTGATTGCCTCAGTTTCTCCAGTTAGAACCTATCTGTATCATATTGCTCATCTTAGACAAGTCTTCCACAAATGTATTCAGGGATACACCAGGCAATCCCTCCCTGCAGCTGCGGTACTCCAACATCTTTACTTGTGACTGGCCCATTGATCAAAGCAAGAGCCTTTTTGCCTTCAGAATCATAAGAAATGTTTAACATATGGCTTAGGAATACAACTCAGGCACAAAATATTTGAAGACGTCACAGCAATTGCACTACTCCATTTATACATGGTTCAATGCAAAGACGAGTTTCCAGTATTTGGAGAGAGCAACAGCAGACATGCCACAGGAAGAAGGGAGCTGTAGGCACCTTCCCCGGTGATGTTAATGGAGGAGACCAGACAGGGCACTAACTCCTCAGGCCTTTCCTCTGGAGACCTGCACCCACAGGTTAGCTACTGGGGTGAATGTGAGTCAACAGATGGAACTTGGAAACCTTCTAACATTGTATTTTAAGTCATTTCTTTAGGCCTTTTTAATATGTCTCATAATAAGCAAAGCAACTGGATAAACCTAACCTCAGGTGTTCCTCCGCGTAGGTCTCGGCACAGGTCTCTCACATGAAGTTAGTACGTGGTTGGAGCACGGCAAATCAACATTGCTAAAGTTTTCACATATCCCACTTTGAAAGCTTAATGTCAAAAAAAAAAAAACTAAAGCATAATACTGTGGGGGCTGCATACGTCAAACTCCAAGCACAAGAAAGCTGATTCAGCAATTTCCCCAGTAGGTTATATGCAAAGAGTGCAAGAAATGTTTCACTTTGCATCATTTGCTCAGATTACAGCTAATAAATGTTGTTGTAGCTGTCAGCTCAGATCCTGGGGATCTGCCAAAAAGTCATGGGAGGAAGTCTGGAGGAGCAGCATGCAGGAGCAGATGAAAGTCAGTTGTGCTCCTGCCGTCCACACCAATTCTAGATTGCATTTGTGCCAAAGCACCGCTTTGGGCAGAGACATCTTGACCATCAGCCTCAGGGAAGGAGCAGGGACAATGCCATGCCGCCACTGCCCCAGGGCTGCCTGCGTCCAAGGGAAGCACCAGAGATAACCAGCACAGGCAGCCCTGGGGCAGCGTGGGGCTGGCAGAGCACCAGCAGATCCCTCCCAGCACTGGAAGGGCAGGAACACCTCATTGTTTTCACATTCCTGAGGTCACAGGCTTGTCGGGCTAGACAATCATCACTATTCAGGTTTTGACACTTATCAAATAGCAGAACCCAGAACTCCCTTGGGACTCACATGGGCCTTGATCCAAAAGATCCCAAGTCAACAAGACTCCTTCCACCCGGGTCTGCAGCGGTTTCCCTGACCACTTTCGTCTCCAGTTTGGTACAAAGCCTATTGATATTGATTTGGGATGTGCGGGAAAGGAAGGGAGGAAGAGGGAACTCTCAATGTGGACAGCATACGGAAATCTGATACGGCTTTGCAAAGTTCAGGTACTCCTTTTTTCAGTCACAAGGAAAGAAAATTGATGACGCCACAAGTTTAATGCTAATTGATTTATTACCTGCCTAAGCAAATCCTGGGCAATGCAATGGCAGGCTTAGACTTAAAGCAAATGATTTACAAGATAATGTTTGACTCTGGGAAAGGGTAATCAGATCCAGATACAATGGATGATAGGATAATTGAGAAGAAATAAAAGAGGATAAATTGCCATGTGCTAATGAGCTTACAGGCCCTAATGGGGAAGACATCAGTTTTAACACTCAGGTTATGAGCCAGGAGCAAGGTGGGGTTTTTTTTCCTTCAACAGCTAAAGATGTAGCGCTGAAACAAACCAAGATTAATGGTGTCCCACTCACTCACTTAGCCATTCTTTACACCTTCGACAGCTTCCTGCATTAAATGTACGGTTGTTTTTTAACCATGTTTGTCCAAAGCAGCTCACCTCAGTTGGAAGCCATGTTACCTATTTCTAGGTTAAGGCACATCTGTTGTTTGGGGATGAATGACTCAAAATAGCATTTCTCCTCCTCCTGGCAGCAGCAGCCGCCTGATGAGTTTGCAATATCTTTGCGGGTCTCTTTAGGATCATAGGAATATTCTCAAGCCTTTATACGGTCTCACTGCACTCAGGTTTTGAAGCAGTTGCCAGAGCAATGCTGTCTCACATCGTGATTCATTTTTATATCTTTCTCTCCCTCCATCCCACATCACCACCTAGAACCGGGGACACTTTATTGGTATTTTTGATTACTGCTGTAGCTGTCTAAATTTTTCAGCAGG
>NW_010410260.1:97082-107329 GCF_000710305.1 Buceros rhinoceros silvestris | reverse complement strand
GGATGGGGGTCTCTCCAGCCCTGATGGAGAAATGCACTATATGAATGGCACTGGCCACAGAGTAATAAAAAGACAGTGCCGTGTGCTGTTATTGGTAAGGAATACAGAAATGAAGCACTTCCTTAGAGACCAAGCCCATATTCCAGTGCAAGGCTTTCAACAAATGAACTTTAATATGATGAATTGTGGTGCAGTTCCAGAATGAATGCAACTCTCAAAAATGCAGCTCCGCTGAAGCTTTTAAGTTATAATATACACAACATGTCCAATACTCAATTTTAAAGAGAAAGATTCCTAGTTAATATGCACAGAAGCAGCTATGACCCTTCTGAGTTAAGATCGGGGAAGTCTTCTCCCAAGGCAACACACACTTTAGGCACAAAGACACTATTAAATACAAATCTTATGGGCTCCTGCTGCAGGTAGCAGCTCAGAGGTGCTCCTTTCCTTCAGAGGGGAAGGATGACCCAGGGACACACACGGTCCCCACTGTACCACAACCCACCAGCCACACCAGGGAGCAACACCTCAGTGAACAGCTTGGGGGCAGAAGGTGGAAGGAAGGATGGTCTGCCCACACTAGGACGATACATGCTCCAAAAGGTGCCCCAAATTGCAGCTCCAAGCTCTGCTCATTAAGTCACCTTGTGAGTTTTCATTGTCCCGACCCAGATTTTAACATTTGCCTTAGATTTGGAAACACAGATGACAAAAGCACAAATTGGTAAATGCAATACTTTGGTATCACTGATGAAGGCAGAAAAAGAAAACACACTTGTGTCCAGTCAGCTGACTAAAGTTGAAAGCCTGGATCCTAAAAGCTTTGAAAAGTAGATGCATCTGGCACTAGATACTGGTGCAGTCATGCCTATCCCTCTTTAAGGAGAGATGCGGTAGCAAACTGGTTCAAGCACTTCTGCTGGAAGCCAGGAACAGGCTTGTATCAGAGACCACCCCCTTCACCCCCTCCCCATCTGATCTAGCACCCCCCGGAGCTAAGCTATTGCCACATCGAATACAGATGAATGTCACCTGGAATGATCTGATGTCAAAGTAAACAAGACTTTCCTAGTTTCTTCCTCTGAAAAGTCTCTGGTCTAGTTGTAAAACAAAAAAGGAGAACTAAAAAGAAAATATTTATTAAGTGTCTTAACATATTACAAGTCTTAACAGATTAGCATGTTCATTCAGAGAAACCAGCCTGCAATGGCAAACCTGAAATGGTTGCAATTAGTACAAGAATTGTTCTACTTGAACCAACTTGCCTTTTCTGTTTGAAAGGAACACACAATGTGAGCTCGCTGTTCTGGTGTTGGGCACTTACTGTACAGCAAACAGGATATGATAGGTGTGACTTGAGTAATTGTCTCTATTCACTCTTATGGATAAAATACGGGTTTAACGTGCTGGGGGAAAAAAAACATTGAATATTGAAGAGATTGCTTGTTGGTTCATAGGCACTGATGGTTGTTTTAATTTTTTATCTACTGACTTTGCAGCTCAGACAAACCCACAGCAGATCCAGCTCCCAGTTCCACAGCTATGGGAGTTTTTCCATTGACATCAGTGGAGTTGCATTAAATCCAGTGACCTGTGCATGCAAACTCTTCCCTCTGCTGAGCCTTCTAACATTCACCCACCAACAAAATTAATCCTAGGCACAAAACCAATTGAAATCTTTACTCCTTCAAGCTGCCACCTTCAAGCCTCTGTTGCCCATCACACTGGTGTACATGCTGATGCTTCAGTTCCAGCTTCAGCCCCCACCCAGCATCAAAGGCACTTCCTCGCTCAGCAGCTGGAGCATCCTGTACCACTGCTCTCCCAGCAGATCTGAAGTACGTGATCTTTGCTGCATACACACCTCACTTGAAATTCAGCAGTGCTCCATGCTGTCAGTCCCACTCCCTCCAAGGACACAGTGCTTCTCCCTTCACTGCTGTCCATTACCACCCTGAAACCACATCCTGTGGGCGAGCAACAGCCAGGTGGTTTAGCACAGGCAAAATGGCATGTGCAATTCCTGTCAGAGAGGCAGTAGTTGTGCCTCACATTGCCTGACCACACTCATACTCAATACAAAGAGGCAGACAGGGACATGTAACAGGGAGCTGCTGGGATTTGCATGTAACTGCACCAGCTTTTTTGAATAGCAGACCAAACTGACAGTGCATCAGGGGACCAGGAGTAAAGCAGGACTTCCCTTGCAACAAAGCAAAATCACCTACGTCCCCAGTGCTCGGAGGCCAGAGGACCCCACCATGCTTCTCTGCCTCTGCAGGGACGGCTGCTCAAAGCAGGAGAGGCACTGAGCTACCAGCGCAGCTCATGGCTGCAAAAGCAGGAGCTGGGGCCTTCATGCATCAGTGCAGCAATACTGAAGACACCACAAGTCCTTCCTAAGTGCTGTCATATGGATGTCCTTGGCCTTGTATGTCATCCCACCTACATATTACATTATGTGTAGAAGTATCTTCTCCTTGTACATTTTTATTGGATAACAATATTTTGATGTTGTGGGTTTTTTGTTCATTTTACCACTATTGCCCATTGGAACCAATTCCTCCTCCTGCAACCACCACGTTGGGGTTAAGAACAAACATGGTCAGTAGGAAATCTGCACCTTTTTTGCCCATAACAAATTTTTTGCTGAGGCAAAACCTTCTATTCAGTCACAACCTTTCTTCCAAGTACTTCCAAACCTTTATCTGCCTCCCAGGTACTGCAACACACCATTACACCCATCAAGCAGCAAGGGTGTGTTCTGGGAGACTCCACCTCCTGTGGCCACCACTACATTGTCTGGTGGAACAACAATGGAAGCATGGCTGCTCACCTTCCCCTCCCCCAGATATTTTTTAACTGATCTTGCTAGCCTTCCAGGTTTAGAACTAGCTACCAGAAAAGTAATTTCCAATACGCACACTAAATTCAGCCGAGTCTGCTTCGGACTTAAAGTAAGCATCTGAAATCCAGGTGTTAAATATGATTCCAGAAATTCTTTGAGGGTGGAAAGCAAAGGAAAATTGTCATTGAAGATGCAAGCTCACATGTCAGTGATTTCAGCTTGATGCCTCTAGAAATAACCAAGGCACAACACTGAGAATCAGAACAGGTAACGGAAACATCAGCTCAGCTAAAACCTGGGTGGAGAACCACCACTGCTGGGCTGCAGCCCCACTGCTTCTCCTCCAGCCAGCAGGTAAAGCTCAGACAGGGGAAATGCACACGGGAGAAAAGACAGTAGTGCAGAGCATGGGTAAGCCCTGCACAGATATTGGTAATTTCAAATAGGTACTTCTCAGAGGAGCTGTACTGCACACCTTTGACCTTTAACTGGAGTGCTCAAACATTGCATGTAATGATGACTACCAATGAAAGTCCTGCGCTGTGCTTGGCTGCACTTTCTATATGAGTGCCAGCAGTAAGATAAATGATAAACTGGTTCACTGGAGTACTAGTGGTTTGGGGGCTATTGATTTTTGGTCCATTCTCTTTAAAAGTGAGATCTAAAAAGTTGACAGAGGGTCATTAATTTCATCATATACTTGTCGTCTCATCCATAACCAATCCAGGGGCTGAGTGCGCTTGTCACTCTCTGTTTGCACTTTATTTGTTTAGGTTTTCTTTGTGATTCTACAGTTTTTCGCCTTTATTTCAGCTTTGTGTTGTTTTTGCTGCTGTTATTTCTTTTTTCCTCCAAATGATCTCCTTGCTTTGGGCTCCTACTGCAAAAGACTCTCTAGACAAATATATATTTATATTTTAAGTAAATACAGTGGCTTCATTGTCAAGTCTGTGCTAGGAGAGGAAGTTGCCTCTGTTTAGTGCTATTCATTTAAAAAGAAAAACACTGCTATAAAATTCATCAATCTTAATTGTGCAGTCTGAAGGATTTTGATTGAATAAACACTTGTCTGAAGACTTCAGGGTTTTGTTTGAAAGAAACATCAAGGAATGAGTTGGGGAATTTTTCCCCTCTGAAGTTCCATAGGTCCATGACGGTGTTCTCAAGTGACAGGGAGAAGGCTGAATTCAAATAATCATATAACCATAATTAGCAGAATTCCCTTTCTCATGGTTCTGATAAGGCCCTTGGCAACTCTCTGCAATGAATTAACTAAGAAAATCTTTTACCAACTCTTACTAAAAAACCAAACCTTTTTCACTGGCATACCTTAGCTTTCAGTAGAGTGAGACTACACAGAGAATTCTCCACAATTACTAGTATAACAACAAATGGATACAAATCTTTAAAACCTGGAGTATTTTATACATCTAGTGGAAAAATATCTACATGAGGAAGTGACTCATGTACAAGAGCTGCGTACAGTAGGCAGATTTTATCAACTTGGGCTGGTTAAGTGCATTTCTAGGTAATAGAATAGGTCATCCATCTCCCAACACCAAGTTCACCCACACTGTCTTTCATTGCGAACCCAACAGAAATGTGTATATAAAAAGTAAAATAAAGTGTAATTAAGTACTCCAGATGATAGCAAAAAAACCCCAGTATTAATGACGTCACAGCCTGCCACTAAATCTTTTTTATAGGTAAAGAAGTACATTTCTGCTTTAAAATGTGTTTTTATATACCCTTGAGTGCCCAACTAGCTAAACTACCAAGGGAGCTCTACCTGATTTAGAGGTTAATCCCTCAAACGGCTAACAACTGAATGTCTCGGATGTTTGTAGTTTGCTACCACGGGCTAATTTCATTTTTGTTTCAGGTGTTCGGTGGCCAGCTTTCATTGTTCAGAGCTCTGACACTGAGGTTGTAAGTGTCCTTCATTTGGTTAAAGTGAGGTTGGAAGCATTCACATCTTGTTCAGCTTGTTATGACTAGACCTAGACAAAGTCAAGGAAAATATGCCTGGAGAACAAAAAGGGAAAAAAAGATAAAGCAGACAAAGGATATGATCAAAATTTACTAAGCTCATGAGGATCAGGCAGCCTTTTAAAGAAAAAAAAGAAAAATATTCAGAGGGGAGAAAAAACCTAACCATTTAAGGTTACCGTTTCAAGGGCCAAAATAACTAGATGTGTTCAAATATCAAATCATCAGCTGTTTTAACCGTGGATTGGGCTTTCTAAGCCTACCTTTATCAAGCCCTTCTCTTGCGCCAACAGTAAAAACTCATCAACCCCCTCCTTTTTCCAAATCCCATTTTATTTATAGGGCACTTACTGAGGTCAGAAAGCTTGTAAGTGCACAAAAATATTATTTATAGCTATTGGTGCACAGTTCCTTACCATACAGACCAAGCTACAATTTTCTTCGGTCGAGTGTTTTAAGCAAGGACCCAACACTACCAAACAGAACTCTCCTAGATGGCATGAAACCTGCCAAAAACCAAGACTTTTTGTTGGCTTGGTGTGAATGGCAGCACTAGCCACCGCTTTTCCCATTCACATCCCCAAATACATGATGCAATATGGGTTGAACCTCATCTCTCTGCAGTCATCTCCCGTCAGCAGAGTCTGGTCTCCATGGGATGCTGGACAGTAGCAGCACCACAAGGCTCGTGCCCAGGCTGCAAACAGTGCCACGTGCTGAAGGCTTGGGCAGCTCCAGCGCTCCCTCCCTGCAGTTCCCAACTCGAGCAAGCAGCTTCTTAAAATCCTAATTATAAACTTGATTAATAGATACTATAATGCAGCTCCTGTTTGTCCGTAATTGTATTTGGCACAGAGATACAAATCAGCAGTTTAACATGCTGGAATAGGATTCATAGGATTTCCTAGGATTATGGACATATACATTTTTATTAAAGCTCTATTGGTTTCTCTTTAGCATTCATCAAATCTCTCCCTTTATACAGAGATAAATATATCTTTTTTTTTTCTCCCAGAAAGTCATTAATTTTGGAGTTTAAGAAAAATGAAATAGACGAAGTGGGTAATTTTTCACACTTAGAACAATTTCCTTATGATATTATGACTCTTTTTCTTGCACTGCTCTGGGAGATTAATATGGCTGTTATTTTCTCCACTAATTGGCTTTACAGATAGCCATGGGAGATAGCACCTAATAAAGCCAAACGAGACAGAAAATGTTAACAGCACTAAGCTGTCCCATAGCAAGGGGGTCTATTCATTAAGAAACAATATTTTAAAAAAAATCTTCCCTAACAGAAAAAGCGGAGAATGCTCTAAAACCCTGAGGTGGGTTACAGATGGTTGTCCTGTTCCCTAAAGCACTCCAGCTCTGCTCTTAGACATCCCTGCATGCTGCCACGTGAACATAAGCCACCAGCACGAGACAATCACCAGCCAACAAGTTCTCCTCCACCAGGCTGGCCTCCATGCAAGGTTGTTTCACACCTAAGCACATGGCTGGGTTAATAACACCCCGCAGCATGAGAGCAGAGGCTGTCTCACCACTCATTTCAGAGCACATAATGTGGGGAGTAACCACTGTTAAGCCCATAGAGCTGAAGGATTTCCTAGCTTGGTACCATGCACATATGGGTCCCCACTTGGACCCAGCCCCTTTTAGGAGCTCTCATAGTAGGAAATTGCTCCTATATAGTATAGTAGGAGTGCTCTTCTATAAATGACTACAACATCCTCTGGCCAATAGCCTTTGCCCAGAAAAGAGCAATCCTCAGTGGCATGGGAACAGCCTGTTCCACTGTCCACACTGGCATGCAGAAACGTTCTCCAGCTCATCCTCTGACCTCCACCCTGTAGGCTTGAAGCAGGATCTGAACTTTTCTGGCACTTTATATACAGTCATTTTATGATGCTGCTAAACCAGGTTGTGCAAATAATTTTGATCCTCATGTGAGCAAGACTTCTGTCATATTAACAGATCTCTGAGACAAGCCTTGACATGCAGCAGAGGCTGTTTTTTCTACATATTTTACTAATCATTGGACTATGTGGGTATATATAAAAAGCTATTGATAACCTTCCAACATCAGGGGTTGTTTTTTTTTTTTTCCTTCTCACCAGAACTAGACTTGGCCAAATAGCAGCAGCTATCCGGGACCCTGCAGAGACCCTCCCACTGGAGGTGAAGTCATCCAGCCAAACACCATCTGCAATTTGGCTTCTCACCCAGGCAGACCAGCCCTAGAACAGAGACAGCAATCAGCACCTCCCCAGCAATTTGCCTTAACAGACATCACATGTGAATACCTGGTTCCTAAGAAACTACTGTCTACCTTTAAACAAAATGATCCTAGAAAAACATTTTAAAAGTCCAACTGACAGATAATATGCAAATATGCCACTTATTCCTCTCAGTGAAATTAATTTATTGCTTAAAGTTTTTGCTGTTTGCATTGTAAAACAGCTTTAGGAAAAGAGATTAAATAAATAACACATCCATTTAAATCCACAGAGGTATCTAGGACATGAACACATACACCCAAAGTGCAGATGGGACACAACCACAGCATCTAAAAATCTCTGCTATCAGATCAGAGAGAGGCTCTCAAAAACCACAAGCATTTTCACACCTAAAATTAAAAAGAAATTAAACACTGTCACAGTATTGTTCACAAGCCCCTCTCTTGAATCCTTGAGTGCTTTATTTAAAGCTGCAAACCATTGAGAAAACAGACTACACCTGAACAACATGTATTTGTGGTTACAGATCAACACTTAAAAATATGACCCAGTTGTACCTTAATGACAACACCCAGACGTCATACCAGAGCACTGCTCAAGAGAAACTTCTCCTTCTGAGCTCCTGTCACCAATAATCCCCAGAGTACTGATCAAACTAAGACATGGCTTGAGCAAATATCAGAAAGAAGGCGGTACGTCTCCGCTTGAATTCATCAGCAACTTTCTCTGGGGAGCAGATGACCACTCAATTCCCCAGGACATCATTTTCTCCATGGCAAGTCAGCGAACAATCTCATTTCATTGATATTCTGATATGGGTACAAATCTTATACTATTTACTGACGGCTTTACCAGGCACCCACAACTGTTGTGACATGGGATACTCCATTTTAAAGCAGTGCAGTTGGGACTTCTCCTAACTTTTTCTCCAACCTGAAACCATTGTGCTCAGTAGCCAGTACATGAAATCAGCACCTTGAAAACAAAGAGACTCTGGATTCCTACCTCAGTCTGCTTCTAATATCCCTCACATCAAAGCAGACCAGTTAAAACAACACTTACACATTTAGCTGGAGAGCCCACACTAGGTATAAATCCTCAGCATGGTATTTGAGAGGGACATTAGAGGAACACTCCACTCCAGGTGGTCCTTAGCTTGATGGAAGGAAAGATCTTAATCACAGGAACTCTGAGCAGCTGGTATATCATTGCACTCCAGCTCCTACCTGGCTTTCCAGTTCTCCACAGTAAAGAGGTTCTCCACCATGAAGACTGCAAGCATGGGCACAAGGAGCATCTTTGTAGATGCTGCTTTTGGGACAAACCATCATTTCTCCACTCAGGCAGACAATGTCCGAAGTGTCTGCCAGATATATTTTGTAAGTATTACTGATACCTTAGAGGTCAAGATTTTTAGAGTAATTTAGGTTCCTGCTGCAGTAACCTCTGAGAAAATGTAACAAACAAGGGATTAAATTCCATAAGAACAGAGTTGTGTCTGCCCTTCACTCCATTGCTATTATTTGTCTTCCTAATCAAATTCTCCACCATTTAAACAGATAATCAGGTGCTACTGAAGGGACCAAAGCAAAAAATAACCAACAAGTGGATATTAAGAAACAAACCTGTAGCCTGATGTTGCTCACTCCTACCAAATGAGAAAGGCTGGAATGTTTGGGGAGGGTAGAAGTCCAACTATCCAGAACAGATGAAAGGCTTCACAGTCACAAAGGCACAATTCCTACTCATCCCATTTAGCATATTGTGCACTACTCCAATAGTGGTGAAGATCATTGGTTTTTTACCAAACCTGGACATTTAGCAGGTGCCCATAGAACTTTCTATGAGTTTTTCCCTCCTGCTCTATCCTCCTCAACTGGATGCCCCTCTTGAGAATCCATCAGGGATGAGCTTAAGTCATCAAAACCAGACTTTCCTCTACAGCCAGAGCCACTAAGATTAAGAATTTGAGGTCACTTCAAAATTCCCATAAAAAAAAAGAAAATTTGAAGGAAAAGAAACTTGAAGAAATGTAAAGACTTTTTTTTAAAGAAAAGTTAAAAAATTTGCCATCAGAATTTCTATGTGCCTATTTTGCTAAGAGCAGGTGTTTCAGAGCCTACGGCCATTGAACAGCACATAGCTCAGGCCAGTTGCCATTTTCATATTAAGAGAAAAACAGACAGGTTTTTTTACAGATCCATAAGACGTAGAGTGAGAAGCTGAAAGACTGTTGCTCTGTTGAAGTTATAAAATTACATAAACAAAACTTAGAGGAAATGTAACACTTTTGTATAAGAACTTTGCTTAAGCATGCAGACTAAATGAAACAAGCCTAAGGACCTACCTGCTTGAGAGGTGGAGAACAAGTTTTAACCTCCACCCAGCACCACAGACCCTGACCAGGAGCTCCTAAGCACACACGCATGCACACCCCCCCTGCCCAGCCAATGTTTTATCTGCTTTTCACAGCTGAATCTCGTGAGTTGGGAAACTTGAACACCTGCAAACTCCAAAGGCAATGAGGAGGCTTAGCCCTCCTACACCAGGCAGGGGATAGAGCCTGGGTTGCACCAAAATTTAATGCTCAGATATTTAAACCCTATATATATAAATTTATAGACATCTAACATATATGTTAACAGCACCAGTACTCAAAAAAACCCCAAAAGCTCGGAGAAAAACTGAAACGCCCCCACACAGCCCCAACCATGCTCACATACTACCTTACAACAGGCCCGTTTCTGAAATTCAACCAACCTGTGTCCTCCTGTAGCTGAGAGCAGGTTAATCAAGTATAGCTCAGGGAACCTCTCCAGCATGGCCCATCCCATTTGATCAGGGGATGATCGGAGGTACCTGGTGCCTGCCCTGGAGGTGTCCCCTCCATTAGAGTATTGGCCAACAATCAAGGAATTGAAGGTTTCTCTTATCCAAATTAGAGTGGTGCCAGCCCTTCCGCCGGTCACTCCTTCAGCTGTCAGAGCTACTAATGCTAACACTTCGGATGTCACTGAAAGTGACACTTCTGGCTGCTTCAAAGGAGCAGATAATTAACCTAATTTTTCAAGCTTATGGTAGAAAGCCTTTCCCATGAAGTTGAGAAAGTGACTTTTTTTGTTTACCATCAGGCACTTCTCTCCTTGAAACAGCACCTGTTGTATTCAGCA
>NW_010410260.1:81535-91535 GCF_000710305.1 Buceros rhinoceros silvestris | reverse complement strand
AGACTGAAAGACAGGGAAGGAGCAGATAATGAAATTCAGGGATGACAAATGGCTTTGAGCCTGACACTGTGGCATCTGACAGAAAGAGACATCCAGCGAGTCTGAAACTTCTGCTTGTGTTGTGCTCGGTGCTGTTTCATTCCAGCGTTTCCATAAAGAAGCCCTGAGCATTGCGTTTATAAGCTTTCCCTCAGACATGGTCAAAATGCAGATAGCAGGTGAGAAAGAGAGATGTCACAAATACAGAGTTTAGCCTGTTCTGTGTATTTTTATTCCCAACCAGGAAAGTCTCCTCTTCATGCACTAAACAAACCCTGTGGTTTTGGGGTGCCTCCTCCCCAGTCCCCTGCCCAGGGAGGGGTGCTGGGAGAACCAGAAGGTGCCCGTGGAGAAGCAGGATCAGCAAAGGCGGCTTTGTTCCAGCCTGCAAAGGGAGAGCTGCATCCTCAGCTCCCATCCTCAGCAGCATCCTGCCTGACCGAAGCCAATTTGTGCTCGAAGATGAGGGCCCTGAAGTCTTTCCCTGACATTTTTTTTCTGGTTTTTGTTTCTCCTTTGTCAATACAAAAGTAAAAATTGACAACTATTTTGTCACCTGAAAAAACACACATACCGATAAAAGCAAGTGCCTTTTTTTGCCTACCAATGGATGAAATTTTTGTCTGCTTCATCCCCTCCAAGCTACAGAGATGCACCTAGTGGAAGGTGAGATGCACTTGCACGTATTGCTGGCTGTTGTCTCTGGAATAAAATGTTTATAACGATGCAATTAAATTCCTTGCTCCTACTAAGCAATTATCTTAAAATTTTTATATCCATATATTAGAGATCGATGAGTAGAGCAAAAAAATCCCCAATGCTACTTTCGCCTTTCAGCTGGAGGTTAACAAAGGTCACTGGTTGGTTTTAGCAGATTTCCAACCCTGGCATGGTCCTTACATACATATCAGGGTTGACCATTTACCAAAACTACATTAATTTCAGTTCCAAACCCAGACACATTAGATCTGAGCCCTTTACTTCAGAGAAATTAGGGTCTTTTAAGGTCAGTGATTCTACTTTGGTCAAGGAAATGTCCACACGTACTTTACAGGCTGGTTATGTATTGGCTCAGTGCTGAGCATGTGTCACGCTTCCCATGTGTAATCCTGAACTGATACACAGGTCTAGGGGCAAAACACTGTCAGAGGAAAATGGACCTTACGTACTCTCACTACAGCAACCCCTTTCAAATAGACATGTACAATAATATGGTTGACAAAATTCATAGAACCTGAGTACTACTTTCATGGCATTTTAGGGATGGTGAAATTACTTCTGTCAATTTTACCATAACACAGAAAATCAGAAGTGGTATTAAGATAAAAGCATCCCTGCTATTGATCACAGGCTTCTCTCATCTATTAAAATAATAAAACTACACAATGCTGCAGCACTTAAAACTTAGCACCTGAAGAAGGTGACCGAATGCAAACGCTGTTGGTCGTGTCTCCCCGTGTGGCAGAGTGCTCCGGCTGCTCTCCATCCCTCGGTGCCTAAACTGGAGAGCACAGCCACCAGCACTCAGTTTGGTTTAACCCCTATCACAACCTGGCTTGTCCTTGCTCTTGCCTACTGAACTCAGCAATGGACTCGGGGCACTCAGATCTCCATCGCATCAAACACTGCCTACAGCTTGCTGCATTGTAGTGACTCAACACCATAATCATGTGGATTTCCATGGGGATGGATTTTGGTGGGGCAAAACTATGTTCTGCAAGACACTTCCTTCAGTAGGATGCTCCAAAGAGGTATTTAAGGCCATGATCTTCCTTGATACTAAGTGCCCAAGTCCCACATAGGAGATACTTGCCATCTAGCAGAACTGGTTTCATAACCTTTCTGAGCCTCTGTTACCCTCTCTTGCAGCATTGATGAGGGACCAAGACCACAGTTCCACAGCATCAAGAACTGCTCCTGGTGTTTTCTGGCACTGGACTCAGATATGGCTGGTGGGTTTGTGCACAAAGCCATTAGCACCACCAAAACCTCCTGGTGACCAGAAAGTGGTCTAGCAAAGCAGCACTGGCAAACTATCAAAATACAGCCCCGTAAAAATTTTTTTTATTACATATATTATTATGTTTTTCTTAAGAAAAAGGAGCCATTTTTTCCCAAGTGAAAATCATGGGGGTTTTAAGGCAAAAAGCGTGTCTTTGTGCTTGGCAGAGAGTGGAGTATCCCAGTCATGCTGGAAAACCACCATGTGCTGGCCTGATTCTAGCCGGGATCCAATTAGAAACACTTTTCAGTTTTGACCGAGGTGGAATTGCACAATCATAACAGCAAAGGCTGTGCTTGAGAGGAAATGGAGAAAGTTGGGTTTGCTGAAGAACAGAATAAAGGTCTGTTCAGTGGTCCACAAAAATCTTACACAAAGCCGGCAAGCAGAGCACAGCTCTCAAACTGAAGATCAAAACCGATTTTGAGCTCAGTGGTTAGTACCAGGTAGTGAGGACTCATTTGTCCCTCCAGGAGGGGAAGAAGCACTCTGGTTTTCCATCAGGAGGAAAGCCAGCTTCAGAAGACGATGGACACCACCTGCACAAAACTGCTCCAGTGCTAAGTGCTAGGCACCTCTTCTCAGTTCTTGCCTGTTCCTAAACCATCCGACAAATAAAAGGTGGGCCGCTCCAGAACATTTCTGCCTTTTGCTTCCAAGACACGATGGTGCTTTCAAGAACTTTCATAAAGGTAAGCTTCATTTATTTAATGAAAATCATCATTCTAACAACTGTGGAACACATGAAGCGACAGCTCTGAGAGAGGTACCAGGTGAGGTGACATTTGTCATTAAATAAAGGGAGCTGGCAATACGATACAGGAAAATGCTCTATTCCAGCCTCTGGTTCCTGGTTCCTATTTTTCTCATATGGTATCAAAGAAGAAAAATATTCAGATTTTTCTGCAAAAGAATCCTACCATGTCCACGGCCAAGACTGTCAGGTAGTTACAGGATTGAAGTCGCAGAATCTGGATTAACAGCCGGCTATAGCAGACTTTATTACATAGCACAAACTACAAACAAAACCAGGCTTGTAAGGGTTAACGGCTAAGGGGTACAGATAACTTCAGTTTAATTATTTGCTGCAAACTTTTTGAACTCTTTTCCTGGCTGCCTTTTCCAGATCATATTCAGAAGCAGATAGACCAAAATACTCTACCATGCGTCTGACCCAACCGTGAGGAGGACAGGAACCTTCACAAAAGAGGAGGAAAGGAAAAGATAAAAAGAAAAATAAAAGCCTCTCCTCAGAAGATATGCAGACCCATATTAGAAATGCAGGAGGTTCAGATAGTTTGGATAAATGCCCAAACTTCTGAGAGTTTAATCAAAACTAAACCAACCAATCCTCTTCCCCTTTTGAGATTTGCCCAGCAACAATTACGATCAGTTTTTAAAACCGCAAGTACTTAATAAAACCTAGAATATTATAAATCTTCTGCCACATGAAGCTAATAAAAATAAATAATAATAATAAATTTTAATGTTCAAGGCACCCAGGCCCAAAGGCAGTAACCCGTATTTGTGCCTCAAGTCAATGATATTCATAGTTCTAGAAATATTTGAATAAATGTAGTTTTTGCACAAGGGTGTTTTTTCTATATACTTGCCAGGTTTTGGACTGATTATATTGACTGCACTAGGACTTGTAATGAGATTGTTGAAGACATTATTCCATTTTTACGTTCATCTGACATTATTAAATCTCTATTTGTTTCTATCACAGAGAATTTAGAAATATGTTCCAGCGAGTGTGTTGCTGGCCATATGAGCCATCATCAGCCTCATTCTTTCCAGTCCTATGTTAAAGTTAACAGCATCAATGCTGGCTTGCACCGACCGTTTCAGCCTGGAATGCCTGTGCAGCCAAACAGCCCCAGACATCTATAATTTATTTTTCTAGTCCTGGAAGCGATACTTTTTGTTTTTCGCTGCCTCATCCCATCTACTTCACGTGTCCATTTAAATGCAGACTCTCCTGTAACACCGTAGTTGCTCCCATCCCAAACCCAGCGGGCATATAACATTTCTACATCACCTACGCACTACAGAGAACTCTCATGTTTAAGAGAAAGTCTACAGATTAGTTGGCCTGGTTCTAGCAGGAAGAGCAGAGGTAGAACATCAATCATCACTTTGAAGAGTTTGGACATGATGGCCAACTGCAGCATGATTTCTGTGCCATGATCTCACAGGCAGCGGATTGTTCCTGAGCCCCAGATCTGAGCTCTTTTCCAGCTTCTATCCAAGAAAATTCTCATATAAATCTTCCAGTGGCTTTTGCCAGCGGTGGGGATAAGTAAAAGCTAAGAAAAGATATTTTAATAGCTCCAGTTAATAAAAATAATGCACTATCGAGCGAGCGGTGCATATTAACGTTCAGGAAATGCACTATTGTGCTTTTCATCCTCAGGGGCTGGGTCACAGTGCCCAAGTGAAAGTGGCCGATAGTGTGTTTTCACTTAGCATTATTCATTTGTAAAACCAAAAATCGAAAGCAAACACACATGCAAAAAAAAAATCCTATTTTGGGAATACGTTGGAACACTTAGAAAATGCTGAAACTCTTTTCACAATCCTTCCACTTGCAAGGCCAAATGCCTTAATTACCATGAGACCAACTAGCTACAGAGGACTCAGAAAGAGCCGTAAAAACATTTTGCAGTGGCTTAAAATAGCTTTTCCTCCTCCTAAAAATAGAACGATGTACAGAGAAAACACTTTGACCCCTTTTTGAGGCAAAGGAGAAGTGTGAGGCCAGCCCCAGGGGGGAGGCAGGGATCCCCCAGCCCCGGCATGGCGGGGTTCTCCACTGCTGCTCTCCCAGGCCAGGATACTCTGCCAAGAGCATGATGCTGTCCTCTATCAAAACCCATTTCTAGCCTGTACTGAGTCTGACCAGCCTTGGGTCTTGAGCCAAAATGATTTTTGGGAGGAAATTCCATGTTTGGGAGGGAAAGGATGAAGCATTTAAAAAGGTCAGCTTGCCAGCAAAAAAAGGCAGTTATAGGAATAAAGGGGAAGAAAATATTTCCTGGGTCACTGTGTTTTGTGCAGCACTTCGTATATCGGCTTTCACAAACTGACCCAGCTCTTGTAACAGGCGGAAATGTTGGGATCCTCCCCAAAACCAGAGCCTGAGCCCCTATGACGGCTGGCGGTGCCTCTGCGGCTCCCGTCTCCCACTGCCACAACCTTCGCGAAGGGGCAAAGAGCAACCTCATGTTGCCAAAATGCGTGCTTAACCCAGAAGTCACGCTCTTTGGGGGTACATGTGCTGCTGAAGACACCCCTCAACAGCACCACTAGTTTAAAAAGCAGAGGGCAGACCTAGGAGAAAAAACAAACTCTCACGCCTGATGGGGACGAGTCTCTAGGTCAAGGACCCAGAGACTGGCACAATGAAAGGAGACTTGGATCCTCTCACAAAAAGACTGGCTGTGGTGCAGCCTCAACTCCAATGGCTTAATGAAATTTGGCAAGTCCCTCAACTTCCCTGCCTCAGTTGTCCAGTCTGCAGTATGAACGTTAATATTTACCCATCGTTGCACTGGGCTTCGTCCTCTGTAGATGTACACACCCACTGGGACAGGCCTGACACTAATTTCTGCTTCATATCAGATTATACAGTCGTTATTAATCTTCCAGCTTTCAGTCCTGAAGGGTCAAATCCATCTCAGCTCGGCAGAAGAAGCTCTACTGACTTCACTTAAGTCGCAACCACTTACTCCAGGACTGGATTTAGTCCTGGGCATTTTTCAATTTAAAGTATACCAGCAAGGCAAAGCCACCACAGTTCCTTCCAGGGGCGGTCTGATTCCATTTACAAGTACGTGTGCTGGCAAGTCCTGCATAATATTCAGATGCAATTGTGCCTGAGTATTAAATATAATGGGTTAGATATTATGAATAGGAAAATGAGATAACTTGGTAAAGGAGGTTTGACAGCAAGAGTGAAAGAATGAAGATTCAACTTAAGCTGCTGAAAGCCTAACAAGATAAAGACAGGCAGGGGAGAGTTGCCTTAAATGTGATGAAAATAAGGCCTGAAGGGCTGGAATGATAGAGAGGCTGAGGAGTACATGCTTCAAGACAGAAGATGAATGTGCCCAACATGACAGTAACATGTAGCTAAATTAATCAACGTACCCACAGCACTAAATAGAACCAAAACATACAGATTTATGCAGAAATCCCAGAACAGCAGACGTGAGACACACAGAAGGATGCATCTTCTCTATCTGAATTCATTTTCCATATTTTCGGTCATTGGCTTTTATCATTCTGTGTCACCAGAAATGTTATAAATCTACCTTTTACAATTTAAATGCGTCCCGTCTGCTGCAGCGTTGAACCCACAGTTCCCACAGCACACACTATTACATCTCCCCGTTAAAGACATCACAGCAGATGCCATTTATACTGAAGTTAAATCACCAGGAGAAGTTCCCTAAAAATCACAGTGGCTCGCAACGTGTGACAAAAACAAACCGTTACAACCGCTAATATTTCACCTTGGAAGCATAATTTTAAATTAATTCCTTTTCCATGATTCACGCGTTTGTGGAGCCCCGTGTTTTTGCCAGGCAGCCGCTCTGCTCACCCTCCACTACCTTCCCATGCTGCTGAATTGCCCCCAGCTCCTCCAGGGACTTCTCTGGGGGCTCCTCCACTCCTGCAGTCTTGGCAGAGGTTGGGAGTTTGACTTCTGGACCCTTTTGGCTGCCAAAGGGCAGGCAGCAAATTTGGGGTCATTACCCTCCTGACTTGGGTTTTAATCACTGGCTGCCTCTCTTGCTCAGAAGGTAAACTCCCAGTCAAGGCAGTTGCTAGAGATTAAGAAAGTTCAGATCGGATCAGATCCTGATCTCCCTTGCACTTGGGTGCAAATTTCAGTGTAATTTGAGTTTGGAGCAGAATTTCTTCCCAATGATTCAAGCGAATGCCCCCAGCCTGCACCGTGAGCCCAGTGAAGGGAAAGCAAAGTCGTGGTCGCAGGATGGAGCACCCACTCCCACAGCCAGGAGCTGGACAAACTCAGTGCATCTGTCATCCCATCCCAGGTATGTGCTGGTTGCCAACTTGCTACCCTGCATCCCATCTTTAAGCACTGCCTTTCCTCTCAAATGCCCAGGGGTGGGAAGCCCATGATGTATCTAGGGAAAGCCAGGAGCTGCGGAGGGTGATGTCCCGGAGCATCCTTCCTCCCCAGAGTGGCTAAGCGGTGCAGGACTGGGAGCAGAGGACATCCCGTGGTTCATAGCCGTCCTTGGCTCTGCCTGACGAGCGAGGAGCTTAGCCCAGTTTTGTTCCGAGAGCCAGGGCTGCTCACCTCCTCCCCACCTCGCACCAACGCCAGCCCTCTCAAAGGATTCGAGGTTTGAATTCCTTGTCTCATTTTTTTACTTTTTTTTTTTTAAAGAACTTCTGGATTTCAGCGTAACTTTTTTGTCTGCAAGAGATTAGGCAAAGAAACACGAATGGTGACAGAGAGGACTCAGCCCTACCATCTGGAGGCAGATTTCTGGGAGGACCAACTTTCACCTCACTGCTGTTAGGAACAGATTTATCTTTTTTTGTGCATGTGCCTTGGCTCAGAGAAGTCAGTCAGCTAAAGCAGAGCAGGGAGCAAACTCAGCCCAAACAGCACCAAGCCACCAACACACAATTTATTTGCTTATAGGTAGGTTTACGAGATGCAAGAGAGTGAGAACGAAGGGCATTGCCTGGCACTAACACTCCCTCTATTGGAAAAAGAGTATTTTCCTAAAAATATGCACTAATTCCCTAGAACAATGCAAAATGAAGTGATCAGCATGCAAACAAAATGTCTCTTAATTTACTGGAAAGGGGATTAGACAAGCACTTCGCAGAGAGCAAGGAAAAGTAATACACTACCAAAGTAAACCCCGCTTTAAAAGCCATCGTAGTAGATAAAATTTAGACTTGCAAAAAACAGAGGCCATTAACCAAAATTCAATGTATTTTCAGTCCACGGCATGGTCTCCCTTCTCCTGTGGTTATGTCCTAGCCTGGCACCCAGCATCTCCCCAGACAACTAGCGGGGGTAGCTCCTGCTGTTTCCAGATACATGGTTTCCCGAACACAGGGGACCCTCCAGCCGCCCCAACAGAAAACAAAGCTATGATAGCACAGCACAGACATGCTCTCCATCTGACATCATTTCTGTGTAACACGTGACACGAGCCAGAAAGAGCTGTCAAAGATCTGAATCCCGTAGGAAGGAGTGAGAATGAGGATCTATGCCTCTTCCCTCCCTCTGCCTTTTTTTCCTGTAGCTAAACAGGGAATGGGGTTTTCCTTGGCAGGGTGATGCGGCAAAACCACCCACAGAAAGTGCTGGGGATGAGACAGGAACCAAGGGCTGCAGCCTCCCTTGCAGCCAACCTCTGAAAAGTTCGGAAGATCTAATATTGTTCCATCTGTACAAAGTGGGTGAGTTGGAGACAAACACATTACTGCTGTAAATCAGGGATGTTCCCTAGAATTCAACAGAAATGCAGATTTACGCCTGCTGAAGATTTATTGTCTGTAGGAAGATGAGGAGGGACCTCAGTATGTTCCCAGAATAGATCAGCATCTCTTTTCACCAGCCAGCTCCATAGACAAATCTCGGTTGAGGATACAGACCCTGACCCTGCAACCAGTGAAGGATCCCAAAGCTGGGACTCGCTTTGTCTCAGCCATTTCTCTGACAGATAGAGAGGAAGAGATTTTTAAGCAGCCTGGATCTAGCTGAAGAGACCTCAGTCCCTTGCAGATTGTGCTCTTCTCCACATTTCAGGGCACACTTAAAGCAATCTGTCAGGAGAGGTGGCATCAGCAGGTGATTTCAGGAGCCAAAGCTCCAACCTTAGAACATGCAGCTGATTGCAGAGTGCTTCATGCCTGGTCACACTCCACAGCAGCACTGGGAAGGCGTCGGGATGCACTCCCACCTTGGGATGTGGACAGCTGTAAAAGGCAACTCAGAGCATTTAACATGAGTTTAACAGGTTTAAGCCTGTTTCCCCGCATTAGGCATGGACGCATACACTGGAAGAACAAGAGATTAGCCCGTGATGCTCGCTGGAGGAGAGACATCTGCCATGCAGGAGTGTAAGAGGGGGTTTAGTAACTACCTAGTACAGCTTTTCTAGTATTGACCGTGAAGATCTCAGCACCTCTGTCTATGACATCCATAATGGAGGGGTGGAGGAATCCGATTATGAGGAGAATGTTCAAAACCTGAAGGAAATCATAGCAAAAAAAAGCGATTAGAAAGAAAAATTTGGTAATATGGGATTGGATTTGCAAAGAAAAGGTACAAAACAAGAACTATGCCAAAGATGGGACTCCAAACCCTTTGGAGGATCTTTGCAAACAACTTTTTACACATCTATTTGAAGTCAGATATATCAAAAAAGGATATAACAGCTTTTTCAAGATATTTCTTTCATTTTCTTTTGGAACTTTTCAAAAGTATCTGAGGAAACTTCCTTTGTTTCTATTGAGAAAAAAAATACATGATCCTTGAAGGAATGGTGCCACGACATTGCTGGTTTTCAGTTAACTCTGCAGTTTTCAGTACACTTCTGTGCTTTAACCCGGGTATCACCATATCTGAGCAGGAGATGGCCAACAGAAGGAGAGCTGCCCAGCCCAGTGCTTGCAAACAAGCCCAGACAAAGCCCTAGAGAAAATCAGAGCAAAATCTTGCACAGGAGAACAGGCCAGCTGAATTCTTCTCACTAAAATCTACAGATGGTGATTTATAATTTATTAATTATTACCTTCTTCTTTAGCAATACTGCGATTTGTACCTCAATTCCCTTCAAACCCCTCGTGGAGCCCTTGGGCTGCTCAGCCTGTGAGAAGCGAAAGCCACACAGGACAAGGCAGAAAAGATGAAAGTTAAATAGATCACACTTTTTATTTCTTCTTTTTTTTTTTTTT
>NW_010410260.1:77583-81448 GCF_000710305.1 Buceros rhinoceros silvestris | reverse complement strand
TTTTTTTTTTTATTTGGTGAATATATATGTTCTTTCACTCCGGGCCTCACATAAAGCAGCAGTGCTACTATTGGGTTTTTCAGGGATTCCAAAATAAATACACATCCTGAAGCCTTATTCTCATATTTCCAGCTACAGCAGAGGCATCCAGGGTTTTGCTGCTTCTACCTCGGATGTACTTGCCTGTGTCGATTCAGAAGCAGACTAACATATAGGACTTTAACTTCTGTGTGACTCTCTGTAATGTAAGAACACCAACAGACTTTAAATCTCCAGTATCTCAGGGGTGTATTTTATTGCATTATATGGCAAAAATGCAAGAAAAAAATTCGCAGGGAGAAAAAAAACATTAAAAACTGAAAAAGACATTGCTACTGAATTTTCCAAACATATCACAGGAATGTGGTCTCCCCCTAATATACATCGTGATGATCTATTTGGAATTTTTATCCACAGTTATGTAGAAAAAGAAAACGTTATTCCCTCAGAGGCCAATTTTCATCTTGCTCTGGAATTCTCATTTAAACATCTCAGAGAATGCTTCGCCTTCTCCAGATATTAACTACTATTTGTCTCTGGCTTGGAGCTTGTGTCTGTTACTGTATGAGCTACATGGAAACAAATTCCTAATTGTATTTCTGACAAGAGTCCTCACAACCTAGTTGGCTGCCGTCATCCCATTTCCAGTATTTCACTGGTAAAAACGTAGGAAAGGTTTAGTCTCCTCTTACTCAACGTGTGTGACTCCCATTAGCGGGAGTTACCATCTGTGTGCAAATCAAGAGAATATATTGCTTAAGGAGGTGAACCGCACGGCAAGTGCTGCTGCCGTGGCTCACTTGCAGATTCCAAGATGTAGATACTTGGTGAAGAGTTCACAATAACTGAAACAAATGCCGGGCTCCTCCTCTCATGCTGATACCCACCAGGATAAGCTGGGCTGAAGCCAGGCTGATGATCCAGGGCACTGCACAACTGAAGCAAAGGGATGCAGAACATTGCCCGACTTTAGCAAACAGATGGCTTTGATGCTAATAACCACCTCTGAGGTTATTATTTTGCCACTGTGAAGAGCAGCACTGCCAGTGATGAAACCTTCAACCTATTCGTTCCTATTTCATGTGGCACCTAAGCACACCAGCGTTTCAGGTTTGTTTTTCCACTGCCTTGCACCCTGCATAGGCCGTTACATCTGTGCACACTGAGTGACAGCCTGACCTGGGGATGATGTTTAACGTATGTTCCTCTGTCCTGTGGGCTCATGCGCAAACAGCCACGGTCAAGTTCCTGTTTATATTGTATTAGATATTACAAATGTCCAAGATCAAGCCACAGCAATTATCTCAATGATTTTGCCAATCCCTTTTACTTATATTTTCGTGAATCCCCTCAGGATGTTGTTAGGTGCAGGACTATGTCGGATCAGTGGCATACAGCAGGTGACAAATTAGGTAATAGGCAAAGTTACAAGGAAACGGTAACCTGGTCTGGAGTGCAGAAAAAATCACCACCAGCAACAGTCATTGAAAATTACTAATTACCCATGTGTATGTATACAGAGTGTCACCATTCTCGGATCAGGAAACAGATAGAGAAACACCTCAGGAGTTCCTGGAGGAACACTTCACCTCTAGTAGGCGTGCTGGAACCCAAGAAATGGGTTGGCTTGTTGAAATCAAAGGAAAATTCAGGCTTTTGGTGTATGTTTCCAGGAAGTCCACCTCAGGGGTGTACTGCTCTCTGTTCTTCTCCCAAAACCATCTTCCTAAATTTTCAGGGTTTGAGCCTTTACTCCCTCCTATCCATTTTCCCTACCATGATGCCAGTTCATTTCAGCAGCTCAGAGATACTATTTTCATCTTAGCCTTCCCCACACACCTCTGAAAGAAACTGCAGCACATTGTGAATTATGAAAACAGAGGAGGGCTGCTATGAACCACTTCCGATGACTATTTGAACAAGAGATAATGGAAAATGCAACCCTGATACTTTCTCCACAACCCTGCACTACAGACAAACATCGCACTGGTGACATTGCAGCCCCTGCAAAGTATTACTGAGGTGGGTTACATACTGCTCAGAACAAAAAGCACACATTTATCTTCAAACTCAGAACCACCTGGGAGGAATACTCTAGACGGAACCCAAACAGACCATGTTCCTTACAAACCTGTAATGGAGAAGTCAGCATTTGGACCAGATAGCAAAGAATTTACCAGACTTCAAATTTCAAGCTCCTTAAATAGTTTTTTCAAATCATACATATTGTCCCTACTCCCACTTGAAATATTTTTATTCAGCCTCTTAATTTTCTCACTCTCCAACTCTTTTCACCAACCAAGCTCTGTGTGAGGGTTCAGTCACAAACTCTCCGCAGGCCAAATTTGTTTCAAAGGAAGCTTTGCTCAAGTCAGGACATGGGAAGAGACTCTCAGTGTACATTTTCAAGAGCTCAGCTTGCCGTTGTCCATCAGACCATAAGGTGTGTAACCAACATGGCACAGAGTTACAGTTACAGAGCGGATCTTTCGAAATCATAATTAAAGTACCATACTCCAGCTCAGAGTTTAGGTGGACATTCAGAAATGTGATCCAAATGCTTTTAAGAGCCTGGTTTTTATTCTGTTTTTTCAGTGTCTGTTGAGCAGTACAATCCTGATTCTGCCTCCGAGGAAATCAGCAGTTCATTTCTCTACTACAGGAACAACTGCAAGACTAATTCTTTAACAGCCCAAAAGAAGAAGTCTATCTATGGTCTATCACGCCTGCAGTTATTTGTGTAATTAATGATTGTGTTTAGTGAAGGAATAGCTAAATCAATGGATGTAAAGCAATTTAAACACAGATCTCCTTGTTTCAGCTACCCATAGAATGAGGTTTATGTTTTATTCATTCCACTGAAGATATCTGCTTTTTTTCGCAACATCTGTAATTTGTCTGTTAAAGGGGGTCCGTGGTTTTGTTAAGTTGTACAGCTACATGTAATCCAGACCTGCACAGCAACAGTGAAGTGCCAAGTTCCTAATCTACTCAGGAGCTATCAGAGTACTACAGCTGCTGGCTTCTTCCAAAAAAATCAGGGTAGCTGAGACTAGAGCAAACCTTATCTGGATTTGTACACACAGAAAAAGTAACACCAGAGCAAATGTTTAAAAAAATCAGATGCAAAGACCACAACTGGTGTAAGTCAGCACAGCACCGTTCAGCTGATTGCAGCAGCTCCGCTCAAAAGAGCGGAGATCGCCCTAATCACGGTGGTATCGATCTTTAAAACACACACTGCTATACACACAACATGCTCAACATGCCTATCCTCTAGGATTATTATACAGCCATAAGCAACAGCAACTATTACAGTTTCTATTTAAGAGATGCAAATCAATATTAATTAAAATTAGACAACTGTTTGTGATGTAAGGGCTCCTTGTACTCAAAGGGCACTGTGGCCATTAAATATATTAAGACTTACTACTTAAAAGATTTTAGACAAAGTCAATGCATCACGTGTCCTAAGAGACAGTTCAATGGCTCAGTAATGTTGTACAACATTTAACTATAGGTGCCACAATCAAAGGCAAACACAATTAAGTATCAAACAGTTAAATGTTATGTGTCACTCTCTAAAGAAACTATATTGAAATGCTTAATTAAACTTTTTTTATTAAAAAAAAAAAAAATAAGGAATTCCATAGCACAGACTAGCACCAGAAGGAGCACGTATGGTGTTCGTGTTAAATAACCTGCATATTAAGTCGTCTGTGTTTCTCCTGTTCATTATCATGAAGGCAGCATTTGCATTTCTTGATAGACTATTCCTGCTTCCTTCCCTTTTTTTTCTTGTCTTACATCAGTCAGTGGAAAGAGT
>NW_010410260.1:60104-77482 GCF_000710305.1 Buceros rhinoceros silvestris | reverse complement strand
ATCATTAACCTTCCAAATCTGCCTCAAAACAAATAGTACAAGAGCTCACTAATTTGAAGATCAAAAAGCCACTTGTCCATTATATAATTGGAATGAAAGGCAAAATGTTGCAGTTGTGAAGAGCACAGTAATTACTAGCTGTTAATTGCTCTCTCGTGGTGGCTCACTTTTAATTAAAAAGAACAGCTCGTCGCAGGCCGATAAGCAATGGTGGAGACCACTAGTTTAATCAACAAAGCAGAAAAATTTGTTTCTGCCGCAGCCAACAACAGCTTGAGAAATCTTCAGATGTCCAATTGAGATTAAAAACTGTCTATTTAGTGCAGTCAGATTTTATTTTAACCAAGGAAATGACTATTTGAAGTCTTCCAATGTGAGTGTCCCCACCACATCCCCGCTGGTGCTGCAGGGACTAATCACTGGCTTGTGGTTGTGATCATTCAAGTAAAGAAATTTAGCTACTTTCCTCTTGACTCCATCATTCTTGGGTAATTGGCCTGTCTGAGGTGAGCAGTTGTGTTGGGTGGTTTTTTTTAAAGAAAGAGCTTTAAAGTATGGAAGGCCCACAGACTGTGCATTTAATTACTGTTCATATTTCATGCAGTCAAACAGAATTTCATTTTAAAAGAAAATTATTTAGCTACCAAAAAAAAAAAAAATTAACTCACCACGGGCCCCCTCCCCCCCCAAAGATACAACCAAAACCTCAAACTCCTTATATTCCCCACATTTTATTTTGTTCCTGTTCCTTTGGTGGTTGTATTTACATGCCAAAAAATATATTGAGACATCAAATTTAATTCTCTCTGAGCTTTCCGTCTTTAACTCTTCCATCTAATGAGAGTTGTCTTTACGGGAAACCCCACTATGAGTTGCAGGAACGGTTTATTTAGTTAAGCAGGTTAGGTAGGTTAAGTGGAACCATTTTCCCCTGGTTTGCCTCATCTCTCTGTAGCCATGAGCCAGTTTGTCTCTCTCAGCGGCTTTTGTCCATCTTCCCC
This sequence comes from Buceros rhinoceros silvestris, assembly GCF_000710305.1. Classification (NCBI taxonomy): domain Eukaryota; kingdom Metazoa; phylum Chordata; class Aves; order Bucerotiformes; family Bucerotidae; genus Buceros; species Buceros rhinoceros. The sequence goes on along the minus strand of NW_010410260.1, from coordinate 76,481 downwards.
TTCTCTCCTGCCCTGCTCCGCTCCCCAAGGCGTTGTACTCAGCCATTTGCTTGCTTGTATTTATTTGCTGCTGTTGAGTGAAGGGCTCTGCTCCACCCTGTGCTCTGCAGACGAGACCACATGTACATAAAACCAAACCTGGCAAACCTTCTAACACCGCCACGCTCCCTCCCTGTCTTATTAACACCGGCATATGGACATGCGATAACTATGTACGATCTCATACAGGAAAAAAGGCATTTCCAGTCAACGGGCTCCAGGCATTACTTCTCTTTTCTACCTCACCCCCATTAACATCTGGAAACAAACGTCGCTATGTGCAGCTATAAGCAGCTTTGGAGTATTGGTCAACTTTAGTTTGAACTTTGAGACATATTTCCGAGCCGAGTAGAGTATGACTTTCAAGGCTGCCAAAGAATATTTTTCTGTTTTCCTTCTCACATTGAGGAAAAACATATTAATTTGTTTGTCTTCTTACATACACACAGAGAGAGAAATATATATAATTTTTAGGTTTTTTAGTCTCTTTGTAGGCTGCTGGGAATCACTTCTCTGCCCTGGAAACAGGTGGGGGTTTGGTTAGGGTTTCTTTTATTTTTAAGTCTTCCTTCTTGGGCAGACCCAGGAGTTACTCGAGCCCTTTTTTCTCCTAGTCACTGTCATTTGGACATAGTGACCCCACACAGTGGCCACCTCCTCCTCCTCATTCCAACACAGCAGAGCTCTTGGGCTGCGGATATCAGGAATCACCCTGCTATTGCTCACCTCTCCTCGGAGCAAAATACAACAAGACTTTGGCTATGATTTCATTAGCAGCACAACCTGGCTCCTCCAGCCCTAAATTAACGAGTTTAAAATGTTCAATGAACGGTCTGTGCCTGGATGCTGTGAAGGATGTTATCCAGAGTGATATTTGAAATTCCAACGCATCTTCTCTACCTATTTAAGACAGAGCTTGTCATATCCTCTTCATATATTCACTGACTCACCTTCACAGGCACCTCTTTATTTCTCATATAAAAATGGAAATTTTGAAATTCCTAATGCATATGGAATCCAGCGTGTCACATCAAACTTTAAGTGAATAAACCAGAAGTATTATTGAGATCAGTACAACCTTTAAAGTGATGATATAAAACAAGAAAAACATACCATAACATTTTCAGGCAGATGTATGCCAAAAAAGTGAGACTGGTATACTTAAATATTTTAGGTTTCCTTAAATCAGTGTACACCATGAATGTTTATCTAACTTTACAAGTAACAGACATCTGTCAGACCATAAAAATGAAAAATAAAGGGTAGGTACTTTGAAATACGCTTGCTTGTTTGGGGTAATGAAAAATAAAAAGGTTTTAAAGTCAAACGTCTTCCTCACCCATGGGCAAGCAGCAGACAAACCAAATGGGGTAGCGGGTTTCAGTCTTACTTCTGGTCAGTTCTAGCCTCAGTTATTTATCACCAGTTTAGGGCTACAAAATAAGCTATAAAACCTGATCAGGATATTTTAAAAAAAATGAAGAAAGAAAAAAATAAAGAAAAGCACCAGAAACAATTACAGATTTTCGTTTCCATGTACATGTGTCTGTGTACATGTTTGTGTGTATATGTACGCTTTATGCTTACACATATAAATATGTATGTGTATATACACTGATACTTATTTTAAACATCACCCAGGTCAAACCAGGGACTAAATTGAGGCTCTAACCCTGCCGTGGGTGCCTGCTCCTGCAACCCCCTCCAGCGCTACCCCTGCAGATGGGGTTTATCTGCAGCCCCTCTGCCCACTCATCTTCCGGCGCTCGCTCCAGCCTCCCCGAAAGGCGATAAGCCCGCGACCTCTCCCGATAAGGCGAGCCGCGAAGACGTCTTGTCTTTGCCAGTTTTTCTGCCCCCACACCTTTCCTGTTCCCAGTTTTCGGTGGGCACCTGTCACCGCGGTCTCGTTTTCACAGCTCTCTCCAGGCTCCCTCCGCCCCGCGCTGAGAGGCCGGAGGGTTTATCGGAGGAAACACTTGCGCTCGCGGGGATGGCCTCCGCACTGTGGCAGATTAATCCGAGTTGAGTGCACTTCCTTCGGCCAGAGGACACCAATTACCGCGACGGCACTGGCAGCACAATGCGGGTGGACATCTGACAGCCCGGGTCCCGCCAGCTCCACATTGTCCTCCCATCAGGCGCTGTCAGTTCCCAGCCTTAATTACATCCTGTTTACAAACACTCGGCCGGACTTCTGATGGAGCCTTAACAAAGGTTGACAAAGGTCAGGGCCACGTCACGAGGATGTTATCTGTCTGTGTGCTCTGGCTGATAAACGAGCAGGAGGAGGAGGAGGAGAAGGAGGAAGAGCAGGGCTGATTTTGGAGACAGCGCCGAAAAACACGAGTTGGGGCCATGCAAAATACTTGCGCTCCAACCCCTCAGCCCAAGAGGAGCTTGGCAGCACTGAGGGACACACTTGTACCCGGGATCACACAGGACTTGCAGGTACAAAGGGATGGCAAAAAACAAGCATCATCACCCTGAAATGGTAGCAGCTGGAGGTGACCAATAAAATGACCAAAACAAGAATTAAAAATATACTTATAAATCTATTTTCTTGTCTCAAACTCTGTGTTATAAGAGCTGAAACTGCGGCTCAGATAATAAATCCTGATGTTTTGCCCACAGAGATCACTAAGACCTTCCACCCTGCTTCCCAGAGCATGTGACAGGGCTGGGGACATCCCTGTGTCTCCTCCAGCCACAGAGACACACAGGCTGAGCAAGGTCAAGCCAAGCTTGCCCCAAACCCACATGTCCCCCTACCCTACCCTCTCCTATTTTACTTGCACTGCAGATATGGGCTCTCACACTCTCCTAGGTGCCAGGAGGGAAGACTTTTTTTGTGGGAAGCTCTGAGTTACATTACCCAGGGCTAGGCTCCTACCTTACACGTTCACAGTTTGCACTAACACTCTGTTCACTGCAAGTTCTTGATGTTCAGGGCGTGTAAGACCCAGAGTAAAACACTGGGAGTATTTGACATTACAGCTGGGTTTGTGTGTATGGGAAGAAGGAAACCAGGCACCTCTGTGAGCCAACGTTGTCTATTCAACATCATGTCCCTCCTCCAAGATCTTCTTTCTCTGTCTTGAGAAAGACGGACACAGTCATTAATTCAATCTCATCTACACCTCAGGGTAGAGGAGTACGTGTGTACAGGAGTGCAGCAATAATATAAATACTTGATATGACAAAGTTAATGATACAGAGGCTTGCCATCCTGACCCATCCCTTCATCTGTTTTAAGTTATCCCCAGCTCCTAATTAATGCCCCCCAAACCACTCAGGATTACGCAAATCAAAATTAAAACCCCAGTCTGTTGTCATACCAGCTCTCTCAGAGGAAATACCGGATTAGCCACCTGGGAGGAGTCAGTAAATGGGGACTGGCATCATAGCTTCATATTTTCAAGTCAGCTTCGACTGTAAATGCAAGATCACAACAAAATTGACCCTGACCAGCACAGAGCCACAGCCATGAATTTTCTGGGACCATACTGGAGTTTTAAACCTGCCCTCAGTTACCCAAAGCACTACTTAAACAGAAGCAATTTAAGCCTTTACCTCTATAAATAAATGACAAAACCAAAGACAAAAGGGTGTCTCTTATTGATATACCAATTGCTAACAAAATGACTTGGTGGAAAGGCTTTAAAATATTTGACAATCTAAGTGTAGACAAGCTGAAGGTTTAAATAAAGACTGCGAGCTCACTGCTGATTACACATGCTCAGAAATATTCCTGGCTGGTCCTGAGCATTTCTGCTTTGCGTGGACTGAGCCCTTCCTGCAGAGCAGCAGAGCATTGTGACTTCGTGAGAGCAGAAATAAACCTCAGTCACCTCGTGCAGGGACACAGCTTATGTCCTCCATGAAAAATCAGTAGGTAATAGAATTAGAAACGGCACTATATGGGATTAATTAATTAATTTATCTATTTACTAAAAAGGCAAAGTAGAAAGGAAAAAAGATCTCAAAAGTTTGGGCTGGTGTTTCTGAACCATTTCTAAATGGGTGACTAAAGGCATTTTCTCTCCCCTTGTGTCGGCGCCAGGAGAAGCGGTCTGACTTTCAACAGTGCAGAACAGGACAGCAAGTCTCTTGACGCTTACTGGTTTTAAAATTAAGATTTGTTCAAGCCTATCCAGAGGTGCTTAGGAGACTAACCACCACTTCTCATTTCTGACAACATAACTCTGTTTATCAAAAAAAACAGGGAAAAACTGAAAGCCCAGGCTGACCTTTGGAGCACGGTGTTCCCCCTGTGGGCACCCACTCCACCTTCCCCAGAAAATTAGGCTATGTTGCTCCGGGAGAGCCTCGCTAAAACAATCGAACATGATTTTGCAGTTAATAAAACAACAGGCTCTTCCTTTCTCAGCTTCATGACAGTTGGGCTCAGTATGCCTCTTGTTCCAGATAACGTGCCGGTCAGCTGCTGTGCTGCAGCACCGTGGTTAACATCTCCTTAATTAGCCCGGTTCCCTACATCTTGGCCAAGTTTTCTGGTGAGAAACAGCCCCAGGAGTTGTACAACTCTGCATCTGGGAAAACCTGGCCATTACTGCACACACTGTATCTAGCACATCTTGTTTTCTCTCAGGCCGACTAACGCGGTACATGAATTGTATTGGGGCGACAATAACATCATGCTCAAAATCACCTGCAAAATCTGCTGGCAGCTACAGAGCCAAAACAATCCTGCGACTTCATACAACATAACGCTCTGAGTTCACTCTCTGCTCCGGCTCAAAGGACAACTCTGCTCCTCTGACCGGAGCCCCTTTGCCTCTATGCACCAGACATGAGTCAGAAAACAAATAATACTGATTACTTGTATTTATTTGCTCAAATTCACGAGCTTTGGATGTGCATAACCTTTTGCTGCTGCACTGGTATAAATTCAGCACAACATTCTGGGTTTCACGTGAACTTATCCTAACTTAAACCAGAAAGATAATTGACCCCTTTTTTTAAGTAGTAGTATTATTATTACATCACTTTCTTTTTCTGTTTTCTGTTCTCCCTATTATTTTTTTTCTTTAAAGTCTGCCTAACGTTTTATAGACCCCTTCCTTGCAGCTTCTGGAAGAGTGCTCCATCTTAAAGGCAACAGCAACACTGACAGAAGGGGTTGATATTTTCTTTTCTCTTGTAAGTGGTAAAAAAGGAACATTTCACTTCACATGAAACTGGAATCCTGATTTAAAAGAACAGTGTTTGCCCAGCTAGAATAACACTTACTCTTTTGCCAGATCCAGAATCAAAGCTTTTGTATTTATATGCTTCCTTTTTCAATATGTAAACCCAATATTTTTGAAGTTCATCAGTTTTAGATTATGGTTGTTGTAAGAATGATTTTCCTCCAAATCCTGGGATTTCCCTGGGATTCCCTTTGGGAATGGGGCAGCTCCATCTAGTCTGCTGGGAGAACTCGACAGCGTTGCAAGGTAGATCCCTGGGGAACACTAATGAGGCTGCGAAGGGTTAAACCTGGAGCTGGCTGAAACGTTTCTGACAGAGAGGTTTCCCTCAGCGTGGCTGATGCCAGGGCATCTTCCAAAGGTGTACCCGTTTTGACAACTTTTTTAGGTAAGGCTCTCTGAAACCCACTTCTGCCTGGAGACAGACTGAACTGAAAACCGTGCTCAGGTACAGACGCTGTCATTGCCACGTAACTCTTCGCAGAGTTTTAGCCTGTTCCAAAGGAGAACAGGACCGACCGTTAAATCACTGAACCTGTAAAATAAAAACACTGCCCTCCATTTGGCAACAGATACTCCGTTTTTAACCAGAAAGCCAAATCTGTCAATGCAATAAAGCTGTTACCAGTCACGCCATAGATCCAGAAAACGTGAACGCGATTTCACGTTACAGACTGGGAACAACTAAAGGAGTTATTTTTGTGCTAAAGGATACTGGTAGCTCTCATTTATATTTTTAGGTAGCATTTTCATTTGGGTCCCAAAATAAAGATTAAATACAGCAACCCACTACTGCACAAAATTTCCCTTGTGCTTGGCCACTCTTCCTGCGTTGTGCCCATCTGAAATGTAGGTTGGCTAGTGTAACTATTATGGTCAGAGCCTACTCCCATTGCCCCACTGGAAGGTGCTGCCCTGGGCAGGAGATAAGAGATGCTGCAAATTTCTCTGAACTGCGTCACCCACACACGGCCCATAGACTGCTCGGAAGCCGGTCCTCCACCTGTGACCGTTTACAAGGTACTTCTGACCAAGGCACCTATATCAGAAACAAATGAGAGGACAAACTCAATGAAAAACCATCACGAGGGGTCTCTCCTCTTTCAGTGCGCACGGCAATTTCCCCGCCTCTCATGCTGAGGAACAAACCACTGCAGCCGCTGGATGAGCACATTCACTTTTCATTGTCACTTAAATCCTACACATTTAAAAAAAGAAAGAAAAAAAGAAAAAAGGAAGCTCTGTTTGTTCCCAAGTGATGGGTTGCAATTTTTGGAAAAAGTAGGAAAACCAAGGGATGATTCTTTCTCCCTCTCTGGTGGGAATGCCCTGCCAGAGGAGCTCTCAGCGTTTTTCCGTAGACATCTCAGCCGCATAGAGCCCAAATACCAGTCCCTGTTTCAGCAGCAGTATTTGCCTTTCTCCATCCACCTGCTGTGGGAGCAGAGGGGATGCTCCGAAGGGGAGGGAGCCAGGCTCCCAGAAGCTCCCTGCTCAGGGGCAGGCGATATTCATAACATCCCCAGGTTTGAAATATTGAACTCGTGGGCAACTCAGAGGCACACTATGTCGCTAAGGACATGATAATATAGCAGAATTGCAACCCCGAAACCATCACTAGAGGATGACATCGGAGATAAGAAAGTACAGTATTACAGGGCTGCGTTAGCATAGGAGGAAATCAATTCAGGCAGACAAGCTAAATTTATTTACTTTATTGATTTTAAATTTTACATGAACTGCAATATAAGTAAATCTTTCATGGTAATTCTAAATCTTGAAACCTATTGTAAATAACTGAAAAAATGTCCAATGTTCAGAATAACCACTTCTTTGTACTGAAAGTGCATTATTCTCAAAGCCCAGGACAAAATATTTTGTAATGAATACCTTAAATCTACCTTGGCAGTCAGCGCTGATATTTTTGCTAAAATAAGAGCCTGCTTTTGGTGTACGTAGTGATTCAATATAGCACAGATTATTATTATTTGGGGGGGAGGAAGGGAAGAAGGGAAATTGCTCCTGTAGAATGAAGTGAAGGCAGCATACAGGTTTTTGCCCCCATGGTTCGTTGTATAAAGCAGCTGAGCACTAAACAGCACCAGCAGAGCTTTGTGGACAGAGAGTTGGCTGCAAATGTTGGAAACACATGATGGTGGGCCGGGGCAGTGGAGCCCAACACACGAATTAATGCACCAAGCACTGTGATCCAGCCCTAAGAGAGAAGAGTAATGAGAAAAAAAATGGGGAACAAAATCTCCTTACTTTATTTACCTCAGAAGTCCAAGTCCAGGCACCGGAATGACAGAGGCGAGAGGGAAAAGGTTTTACTTTAGATTTTTCTGCCATCCAAAACAGTACCTGTGCCCAGCCCCGCGAGGGAGACGTTCAAAAGCATCCTGATACACATGAAAAAATTTGCTGTGTCCTCTAATGCCCAACCCAACCTGACTGATGCAGAGGGAGATCGTCTGAAACTCCCGGCCTGGAGTACTGATGTCTCCATGCAGGCAGGCGGTGCAGATCCCGGCAGCGATGGTCAACACTGGGCAGCGGCTATTGCTTGCCCACTGAGGCAGCCCTCAGTGTTTGCAGATGGAGAGGACAGCACAATGCCATGGCGAGGGAAGGTGGGAAAAGCAGCCCAGCTTCCCCAAAATAACTCTCCCCGCACCAGCAACTCTGCACTTTAGATACTTTTATTAAATAAAATCCCAGAAACTCTTTCTAGCTGTTGCAGCCAGCTGAGCTGGGAGCTGCAGATTCGCGGCAGCACTTTTTGCTGGAGGTGTTCAGATTCCACAGCCAAGGGTAACCTTCCAGACGCTCACGACAGACACAACTCCCACACACCAAAAAACTGTAAAGCATCCTCTGTTCGACAGCTTTTAGAAACGCTCCGGCTGTACAGCCTTGAAACACCCCAGGCACACAAGGATACCTCCCTGCACCTTGTAACAACAGGAAAAAACACCGCGATGTTGACAAAAGCACTCATCCAGGCAAGTTTTTTTTTCCCCTTGGGTCTTTTTCTTCCCCCTCATTGTTGTTGTTGTTTTCTAAACTAATCCATATTACCTGTGCCTTTTGATTTCATTATGTTAGATGCTATTAATCTGGATATATGATTTCAACAGTGAAGAGATGGAATTTGTCATCAACAAAAGGAAAACATTATTTTTAAAGGAGTGAAAGATTAATGTTCCACCACGGACTACTTAAACCCTCTACAGCAACAGCACTATAATATTAATCCAACTTTGATGGGTTTTGCATAAGGTTCATAATTAAACATTTTCTTTTCAATACTTTATAGAATCCCCATCTGGTTTTAATGGCATCATTTTGATGTTTTTCTTAATAATTCTGGCAGCCTGTTCTTGAAGCTTCAAGCTTTATTTTTTGTTCCTAATGTTGTCTTCTACAGTGGATGCATTGTGCCGGAGCTGAATGCAGGTTTTGGGAGCCCACGCTCCTGCCGTGTGTTGCTGTCTCTCCCGGCGTTCCCAGGTGACGCAAGGCACAGCAGCCCTCGGAGCTCTCGCTGTGCATGCCGGCTCATGTTAGCACATAGAGCGAGTGTGGGATACTGCCCCTGGATAATGGAAATATTTGCCCCTTCCTGGCCTCGGCTGGGCAGAGAGCCTGCTTCTGCCATCCCTCACCTCCAGAGGTATCTCTTCCCAGCACCACCCTAGTACCAGTAAATAAATCAATGAATAAACAGCCAGGCTTGCTCCAGGAAACTCTAACAGTATTAGATAAATCACAGAGATGCAGCTCAGCCGCAGTCCTTGGCTTTCCGCTCCACACCCATGGCATCCAGTGAAGGGAGGGCAAGGCATCCCTTCTCACCTTCAGGTGTGGGACCTGGGGGGAAATATCTGCTTAGGGCACAAAACACAACAGTATGAGGAGTTCAAAACATCCATCAAAATTTCCTGATGGAAACCTGAAATGTGAAGCTGGCAATGGCTTCTGCAAGAAGCATCTGCTTTCCACGATTAATGCTGGGATTTTATCAAAATAAAAGAAATTGAGAAAGCTGCAATCCCGCAGGATCTTAAAAAAAAAAAAAAAATAAAACCAGTTTCCATTTAGGGTTTTTTTTAAATTCATTCTAAATCTATTCTGAGTTGCTGCCCAAACTGTAATGATTTTCCAACAGAACATTATGAAAATAATACTTTCATTTTTAACAAAACTTCTACTTGAAATTTTTTTGCTCTTAACATTTCTAGCTCTTAGACTACACTACTTTCCCCTCCAATATTTTTCATTCTTTTATATTAAATGCATATTTGGTGACCTCCTGTGGTTCCCATGGATTAGAACGGAGGAGCAGGATGATTAACGGCTTCAGTTTAAATATTTTATACTCTCTGTAAAAACAGCACAAATTGATGGATGTGTGCATTGCTATGTTCAAGTCAGTGTCAGCGTCTCCTTGATTACATTTTCCCCTTATTTTTTTCCCCCACTACCCAACGTTATTAACATTTTTTCCCATAGAAAAGGGAGCCGAGGGCTCCAGGTTTGGAGCTGGCAGGACTCCCACATGTGAGCAGATAGTGCCCTAATCAGGGCTTTCAACCTTGAGGAGTTTTTAAATGCTCTAAGTGTATTATAATGGTCTCCTGGTTCTCAGGACAGACAGATGTGAATCACAAAACTGAAATGTTTCATCTTTTGGCGCCTTTCAGTATGTTCCATGCTGTGCTTCAAGTTTGCTGAAGGATCAGAATTGCTTCAGTTCTAGGCCATATACACGGAGCGGTCAAAAACACTTAATTATTCAGGGTCAGCAAATCTGGAGAATCTAATAGTAACAGACAGAAATAACCCTTCCAGCCACTCTCATTTTCATTAACTATTATAAAATAGAGCACTGTTTAATTACCAGAAAATATCATCGTAAAAAGACCCAGCATCTTCCCAAGAGTCTTTCCCAGTCCACTCAAATGCATTTGGCACTACAGCATAAGTTAATTTTCTGCAGATAGAGGTGTACACTTGCACACCCAGACACACACGCAAAAAGTTCAAACCCTCAGCCTCAGCAACCAACTGCTTGAATCAGGTGCAGCCTTGCAAAACGCGCCGTATAAAGAGACATTCCCACGTTATTTCTGTACCTGTCACCCTGAAACGTGCTGATGAGGATGATCCAAATGGAAATGACAACAGAAATGGTTTCCCCACTATTTTCCCCTATTTAACCTCATATAACACGATGTACAGGTGCCTGCACAAAACCCTTCGCAGCACAGGGGCGCAAATCTCCCCCCGTTGGTTTTCTTTCCCCCAAGGATAAAGAGGGTGGTGCAGAGACGTCTCCCAGCACATCTCCGGATCTTTCTGTAGTGACGGTTTGGGGTAAACCAGTGCGGAGCTGGTAGGAGTACATGAACTTAACGCGAATGGCTGTGGGCCTCAGCAACAAAACACGCATTCAGAGAATTCCCAGTTTATTTAGAAAGTGATATGGGGCTTTGGGAAAACACAATTCCAGGTGGGATTCACACCCTGCAACGATAAATAGAGAGACCAGGATAACAGCAGCAGGCTGGTGACAACCACTTCGCATGAAATCACATTAATTACAGTCATTATGTGTGAATAAATGAGAAGTAAAAGTCTCACCAGTTAACACACTTACTGCTCTACGAGATGGTTTTACAAAGCTGAAAATGATTCTCAAACCATTCAGTAGAAAACAAGAAATTAAATAGAAGTATGAGAATGAGACTTGGGATCAGCTAACGCTTTATGAGATGTTTACAAGGCTTTATTCTGTAGCTGAGAAAGTAAGTTGCCACGAAAGTAAAAAACCAGAAAACCTATAAACCAGTGTCACTTAGAGAGGAAGTGGAAGCTGATATAAATATAATAGAAAAGAGGGAAGCTAACAGTCATAAATGTTCATTTGAAGCTATAAATTACAGAAATTTGCCCTAGGAAAATAACGACACAAGAAAAACTCCAGTTCAGTAGGAAAAAAAGTGATCTGAATTATGGCACTAGTTAATTGCCAAAAATAAGGTAAAAAAGCAAGAAGTACTCAGATACTTTTGTGAACTATTTGGAGAAAAATGTCATATCTCGTATAGATTCAATGATGACCCAATATCAAAATCACCCAGAAGGGAATTAAACTGCTCATGCAAGGACAGATTTTTTCATATTAACTTATCCAAACAATTAACATACAAGAGTTTTAAGGCAGCTGAAGGAGACATCCCCTGAATTGTGAATGTGGATTTCCGAGAAGCACCAGTTTCAGAGGACTGCGGGAAACCCAGCCTGGTTCTGGTATCTGAGATGGCCAGAGAGAGCAGCCAGGTAAAGACAGATCAAGCTGATACCAGAGCAGGCAAATTACACTACGGTTGTTTTCTTAACCAACAGTGTTTTCTTCCTTAGGAATTAAACTTACGTATTTATAGGAAGTGCTAATTGGTATGTATTTATAGATAATAGATCCTATCGATGGAAATTGTTTTTTATATAAGTTTATCAGACAAAGATAGTTCTGGTAACATAATACACCAAAGATTTGCTGGATAATAGTTATGAATTTATATTACAGTGTAAATCCTTAGATAGTATTTTAGAGACTGAAAGTTTTACTAGTAAATTGTTAATTTTAGCTGATAATGGGAATCAAATAAAATGATACATAATACACACAACTAAAAGAAAAATAGGAAATTATCATCAAGTAACTGTAATTTCCCAAATCTCCTACAAGAGTTCCTAGCATTACCACAACCCAACTTTTTAAGCAGTGATAAGAAATACCTGAATAATATTCAGAACAGTATGCAGAAGGTGCAAAAATCCCTGCAGATTGTTTTGAGCCCGAGACAAAGCAAACCCTCCGGGAGAGCGACCATAAGGTCTGGCACCTCCACCTCAGTAAAGAGGGTGAAACATTAGGGAGGATTCAAAAGAAGAGTGATAAAAATGATAAACAGATCAGAAAGTGTGTCCCTTTGTAGCAAAAAAAGTGTGGGGAACAGTTTCCTTATCTTATATAGAGGGTAAAGGGCAAGAAGATCGCTGTGGTCTGATCATGGAAAGCTCTTGAGCTGAAGTAAACAGATGTATAACGAGGGCAGTTGCTAGAAGCAGGAGATGCTGCAGGGAGGAATAGGACCAAAAGGAACCATAAGAAAACTTCACCAGATGCCACATTCACTCGGTAGTAGAATTCACTTTCTAGTTTGAGCAGGTATCAAGGAAAGTAAATGATTGCCCACGTGATGCAGAATGCCAGGCTGGAAGAGCACTGGTCCCTTCCGACATCAGGACAGATGTGACCCCAGGATTGCTATCTGGGGTCTCACCCCGTGTCAACTAACAGAAACCGGAGGAAGGACACAGTGTTATTAGTCAGCGATTATATAAATCTGTCTGATAATGGAACCAGCTTTCTTTGTCTGATTAAGATCTGGAACTCTGGCTGTGATTTATCATTTTTATACTATTCTCTTCCCCCAGGCTCCAGGTCACAGTGGTGGCATTGCCACAATTTATAGCACAGGCTGCTCGGCAGAGACATAGAGCCTTCCTGACATTCTCTTATTTGGAGCACCTGGCTCCCCTTGGTTTTGCTCTCCTTTCCACAGGGGTGAGGATTGCTTGCTGTCCTCTGATATGAACACATTTCATTTTGCAAATAAGCTGAATAAAAAAAAAATTGGGATTTTCATGGATTTTTAATTTTCCTATTAATCTGTGGACAGGAATTGGCAGCTCTCGTGGGAAGCACTTCACTCTGGTTATCAGATTCCTGACAGAGGATAAAACTCCTCCTGCCCAGCTTACGTACGTATATCCTCTCTAAAAATCCTTACAGCCAGGCAAGGAATCCAGCCCTCCAGCCACAGCCCTATAATCTCCCCTGAACCACTTCAACTGTATTTAACTTTATCGCAGTTTTATGGTGAAGGGGTTAAATCACAAAAAGAGTCCTGGGCAGGGTGTGTGCACTGGGCTTCCCTCACCTCCCGTGAACAAGGCAGTGACGCTGTCTTCCTCCATTCAAATTCACTTGGCAAGGAAAGCAGCTTATTTTTTTATTTTATTTTTGCTTGGGTTTGGGTATTTTTGTTGTTGTTACAAATGCATTTTGGATTCTAATTATTTGCCTTCTTATTTGGGAATGTTTTAGGTTCACATTTCCCAGCTTATCTCTGCTACCACAAAGGCTGGAAACTTCTTTCTTTTTTTTTTTTTTCCCCTTTTTTAAGTAAAAGACAACATTGTCACTTAATCACAATACTGAAGGAAATGGGGCTTTGAGAAAACCACCAAATATGGCAAGACTCGTCGTCAAGGCACTGGTGATGGACCTGCTCACTCCTCGGGGCACCTGTGTTTTCAGATTTGCCCTGATGTGGGGCACCACCATCACCTCTGCCGCATCTCCGAGATCCAACCTTGCCAAGGGAGCAGGACCCACACCTCAGACCCCTGCTAGCCAAGACCCTTTCTTATCAAAGCCCCACACTGCTGCTGCAGCCCAGGCTGCAGCTCACCAGCTTGCCTGCACAGTGCAGGATGACTGAAGTTCACGGTAAAAGAAAGAATTAAATCACTCTCTCCTGGTTTCTTGGCAAGGATGGTGGTGGCTTGTCCATGCTTCGAAGATGACTCTCACAGTGGCACCACGCCTCTGATTGTCCCCTCTGGATGGTGTCCTTTTTCAGAATGCTGACTGTAAGAAAGTATAAACACTGCTCCACTTAGTGCTCAGTAGATGACAGGGGAGAGGGAAAGCCAAGATATTTTTTAACCTTGAAGGGAGATTCTGATCCCCAAATTCACATTAATTTGGCTATTTTTTTTCTTTTTAATTGTTACTACACTACCTAGAAGTCCCAGGCATGATCCGCTTCACTGGCCATCACACATCACCTTCCAGACAGTCCCTGATATGGTGGAACGTACAATATGAACCAAGAGAAGGGAAAAGAGCAGAAGTCTTGTCTTCTCATCCCAGAGAGGGAGTGGAGATGAAGAGGCATCCACGGCAGCTCTCAAGGAGAGCAAGGCACTGTAACCCCACTGTCACCCAAAGGTTAGTTGCCTAATTCCAGGCTAAGTAGCAGGTAAAACATCCCCATCTCTGTCATTTCTGAACCATCAATCACTGCCCACTCCAACGCAGCCCTTTCTCAGAGAGAAAGCATTTCTCTTCTCCCATCTCACATGAGGGCAGTCTCCTGTCCCGGTACAACTGCTTCGCTTAGTGGGTACAAGCACTGCACTGGCCAGGAGCAACTCTGGTGTTATGGCTGCAGATAAAGGGCTTTTTTCAGGGTGCAGTTAGAATTATCAGGTGATGTTATCTGGCCCCATAACTGCTAGTGTTTGAAGAGATTTGGGGTTGGTCCATTTGGTCATAAATTCATCTTATAATTCAGCTGTCAGCAGTCGGCACACACGATTGGGTGCTGTTGCATAAAAAAATAATAAAAAATAATAATTCCTTCAGATGATTTCATTTTGTCACTTAAATTGTTTCTCCGCACTGGGCATGCTGCACAGTAAATCCATCCTCTGATTTTGAGGGGATTACACTCGGTTCTAAGGCCTCAGCTTTGCAAAGCACTTAAGCACCTGCTTAAATTTAAGCACATGCCTAAGTCTATCCGTCTTTTTTTTTCCTTCAAGAAAAGCTCTGAAAGTACACAATTAACCATGAACAGGTGCTTAAGTCCTATTAAAGTCAACAGTGCTTTCAAATGTCAACGGAATTTAAGAACATGCTTAAGTGTATCATTGAATAGGAGTCCTAATGCAAGAAGAAAGAACGGGTTTTGTCATCGGCTTGGCAAAAGCTATAAGAACACACTTGCAATTCAGAGGATTTTCTTTGTCTGTGGCACTCTGCCTACTCCGTTACTAAAGAATTTGTAAAGAATGTTCCTGCATTACTCAACCCCTCTCACATTTATTGACCATATTTCCCATATTAATAATCCTCAGTGTAATTACACCACCCCCCTCCCTGCCAGCCACTCCAAAAATCTCAAACATTTGTTTAGTATCACAATGTCCCAGGCTGGAGGGAGGGGACAGGGATGAATTGGGGTTAAAAGGAAGCAACATAGGTACGTTGAGGTCCTAGGTTTGCCCAAAGTCACAGGAAGGTTTGAGAAGAGTTGGGGAGATGGTACATTTGCCTCTAATCTGCTGGGTCTTCCTTTTCCCTTGTTACAGCAAAGCAGCACGTACGGAACTTGGAGAAAACAGTAAACTTTGGTTCCTGTTGTTTCTGTTTGCATCCTTCCCTCCACCTTTTTGCTCAGATTACTGCAACGCTGCCTTTACTGAGCTGTCAAATAATCCCTAAACATACACACACGGTCCAAGCCGCGGCTACCAGGGCGCTGTACCAGACAAGGCAGCGCTCAAGCACCGTGCCCTGTTTTAAATCAATTGCTTTGGCTGGCAGTCAAGCAGCGTGTTACTTTTAGAAACGGTACTGCTTGTTTTTAAGATGGTTTCGCTTTGACTCCAGCTCCACAGTTAACCAGAGAAACCCTCACCGATGCTGCAGTGCTTTATGTTCGTCTCACCGTGGCCCGTTACAGACCTCATGCATTACGGGAAACGTTCCCAAAAGACATTTCCTTGGAGAAGACTCTCATCTTCTTTCCAGTCAAATGCATTGTCTTCTGAGGGGCTACTGCATGGGTAAGAGCAGCTGCAAGGTCATGTCAGAAGACCTGTCTTCAGTTCTCTTCAGCACTCACATATGGAGATATGTAAAATACTTGAGAAAACAGGGCTTTTTATACTGCTGCCAGTAATATCCCATATAAAAAGATATTAAAATAAATTCTGACCAACTGGTAGTAGATACGGGAACGGACTATAAGGTACCCATTGTAAAGAATTCCCAGTGGAGACTGTGGAAATCTTACGTTGATCGAGTTGTGCTGGGCTGGAGATGCATTGAAAAACTTCCAAATGGTAAAATATTAGAAATACTATTTTGAAATATTTACCAGTTAAACACTAAAGTACTGTTACTGGCTGACCTTTTCACAGCAGTTGTTTCTGTTGTATTTTTGTAAAAGCAGCCAAGACTTTAAGGAAAAAAAGGGGGGGG
>NW_010410260.1:57688-60018 GCF_000710305.1 Buceros rhinoceros silvestris | reverse complement strand
AAAAAGAAAGAAAAAAAAAAAAAAAAAGAAGGGGGGGGGGGGGAGGGAAGCTTATTTTCAGTCTAGCTACCACCCCTGACCTGTGCAATAACATCATAATGGAAGAATAATCATTGTAAACAATACCCACGGGAGTTTGCTGGCTACAGCAAGGGATGAGAGCAGCCAACTTCACTGCTTTTCTTTACTACATCATTGCATTTTTGTCTGCGTATGGATAAGAAGAAGGTTCCGCTCAATGCCAGTTGATGGAAAGTGCTAATTGTTGACACATTAGCTAATTGTTATGATTGCTTCTTAACAGTTTGTGTCTAGGAGTCCAGATTTCATCCACCAAAGTGTGAAGATTCTTTATAGCAACAAGTGCTGTGAAAACACTCACACAATGAGGTCCTAATCTCGTGGATCTCTCGACCAAGTGACAGCCTGGCAAACGTGCTGTCAAAGTGCAGACACTCAGGAAAAAAAAGAAAAATAGGAAGAAAAACTAACACCCTCGTCCACCCCATATTTCAGAGGCATGTCATCTGTTGTTATCGTTAATGATCTGTTTTTACAAATGGAGTACCACTATGGAAAACTGAGAGCAGGCCAATCAAAATAAACCCAGCAAAGCCCATAATTGTCTACTGACAGTCTGGGCTGCTTGGGATGTAAGATAATGTGGGTGTATTTAATGCAGAAATCATCATGTGCCACGCTTTGCGACTGCCCTGCTCACTCCAGGCCTTGATACAACACAGGAAGGCTGAGCTAATTGTGGCTGTGCTCTCCTGAGCCCTGCCTAAGCTCAGGTGCTTAGAAAGCACAGAGAGAGAAATCCTGGCGTATAGAAGTCTGTAGCAAAACTCCCAGAATTTAAACAGGAGCAAGATTTCACCGATGATGTTGCCTTGCGGGGGGAAGAAGTATTTTAAAAGACAGAGAAACAAAGCTCTACAGTTCTGGGCAAACACAGGGCACCTCATGGCTTTGTTTGGCGATGAAGATCCTGTTGCACCAAGGGCTGCAGGTAAATAGTGAAGAGGCAGCTTTTAGCCACGTCTGGAGGGTTTGTTGTACTTTGCAACAGCATAACTTCTACTCTGCATTTCGCTGGTGGTTTCCAGCACGCCGTGGGAGATTGCTCAGACTCCAACGTGCTCCCTGTGCTTTCACTGTTCGGCCTTATAGACGGGTCTTTCGTAGCCAGGAGCTTCTACCAAACCTACTTAATTGCACCAGGAGAGCATCAGGAGCAGAGATGTCCCATCCACCCCACACCTCATCAAAAACAACTTTTGTAGAAACAAGAGAACTCTTGATGCAAAAGCTTTCTGAACTGACGAAGAAATAAATCAAATGGTAGCCCCAGGTACATTCAAACTGCAGATGGAGCAAAAGCACAAAATGGAACCTTGAGGTGACACCTCATTTAACTGGAAGACTTTTCAGATGGCATATTAATATTACATCAGACTGTGCAGAGCAAGTGGCCAAAATTCACTCAGCAGGTCCAAAGAGCCTGAAGTCGTAAGGTTCATCTGGGTTTTGTCCCATATAACTTATCTTTACAGGCTTTTACTGTATTCCAGCATTAAATACGTAACATCCCTTGCAAAAAGGAGCAAGAAACACTCTTCTGTCTCCCTGAGCCTCTTGAACTTTTGGGCCTGGCAAGGAGAGAGCACGCAGGGCCACTTGTCTGCTTCCTCCATCCCTGGGGCACGGTGGCAGGAAGCAAGCTGGGAGCAGATTACGCATTGGCCCGACTTTTCCCACTCGTTGGCGAGAGCCGAGAGCCGCTGAGTGAGAATGGGGGCAGATGCATATTGCTGATAAAAGCCTTCAGCAAATTCCCATCCTCTCCTTCTGAGGAAGGAGGAGGAAGTCACAGGGCAATTGTAGCTCCCAGCCGCCCAGAGAGATAGCGCCGAGCAGCTGGGAGGATTGGTGTGCCTGGAGGAGAGCTTGCAAGGTCTCTGGATAACTCGAGTTGGGATTGCTGCTGCTTATCAGGCTGCAAAATCCGATTCTGTATTTAAATGTCCTTTTTTTTGTATCAAATAGTCAAACCGTTCCACCCTAAAACTGGTCAGCCCACTCAGCGAAAGCTGTAATCACTGAATGTGCACGTGCAACGCTCTGCTAAAATAAAATTAAAATTTAAATTACCTATTTACATTGGTAATGGGAGAAGCAAAAATTACATTTTGGAACAGAACTAGAAATTTGGAAATTATGAAAAATAACTTCATCTGAATAATTTTACCAGTTCTAGTAAGAGTCATAAACAAGGCTTTCCAAATACGCATAAAAACTATATTTTAGCATAAGAATCTGTGACTCTT
>NW_010410260.1:32473-57593 GCF_000710305.1 Buceros rhinoceros silvestris | reverse complement strand
TCCCTTCATAATCATTGTCTTGCAGGCAAGATTTGGATTCCTACAGCATGGTTCCTAAAAAGGGCTCTCACTTGGGAACACATACAGGGCGAAAAAAAATTAAAACAAAGAAGTGATGTTGGCTGCTACAGACGACTGGGGAACGAGGAGTTCCCACTGGGAAGCGGTTTCTGTGTGTCGCTGTGCAAAAGGATCCATGTGCCATGGGCAACTGTGTACATATGCTTCCAGGAGCGGAGAAACCACCCTGACTTTCAGATCCAAAAAGACTTCTCCTTCAATGCAAGGGAGCCACGGATCTTTGCAAAATTACATTTTGCAAGTAAAAAAATAAAATAGTTAACTGTTGGAGTAGAATAGATTTGCCTTAAAAAGAAGAGAAACAAAACCATGAAAGTCCTAACTGTATTTGCAGCTCCTCTTCAACCCTCAGCACACCACACTGTGCCCAGGAGAAGGATCTTCCCATCGAATGCAATGTTCAATCCTGCGAGTCTCACTGTGCCATGCCTAGACATGGCAGGGCAATCCAAGGACAACCTAATCAATCTGCAGTTTGGATTTCCTGACTTTTGTTAGCTTAGTCATAGTTTTAACATGACTAAAATATAGACTTTTCTATGTTCATCTGAAAGCCGCAGATGCCAGCCGCTGCTCTGGTTCAAATGCTAATGAAAACATCACAGCGAGACCACTGCTTCGTGGGACGACTGACTCATGCAACAGCCACGGCACTATCTGGGTCGGGAACAGCAAACAAGGTGAATGAGGTAAGGGAGGTCATTCTTCATAGCATCGGTCTCAGGAGAGCAGGAGAATCCAAAAATAAGACATTTGTTGACTGGATGCCCTTGAGCTGGCAACCAAGCTGACTTGGTTACGGAGCCAGCATTAGACATCAGCCTGGGCTTGCTGCTGCCAAGCAATCCCAGTAACCAGGAGAGGGACTGTGTGATTTAATACATTAAGAAATAGGCTAGAAGCCAGTCACTCCCAAGTTTTAATCCTGGCTCTGACATCAGCTGGACTTGTAACCTGCAGGTGTGAAACTTGTGCCTTTAAACACAGGGCAATGCAAGGGCTAATTATAAGGAAGGTGAAGTGGCCGCTGCCCTGCACGGGCTCCCATTCCCTGCCATTAGCACCACGACCTGCAGTGTGTGTGTCAGCACGTGACACAGCCCAAAACATGGTCCCCAAGCTCCTCAACCACGATAGTTCTGGATGGGACCTGAGGAGCAGGTCTGAATTTCAGGCTTACACTACAACGAGTCAGCATGTCCGTGTCCTGACAGGGAAAGCTCAGCTTTGGGAAGTTTAAGTCGCTTAAGCTCTGTTGAGCTTAAAGGAGTTATTCCAGTCTTGCAGCCTGGTTTGCTACCCTTGCTGCTTCCAAATCCTGCTCTTGAAAGTCTTACTAGTGACATGTACAGGGGAGCCCTTCCTCCAGCCCTGGTCTGTGAGATTGACAGTCCTGGGTGAAGCTCGTTTGTTGTGTAGATCTGGAGGTAAAAGTCTACATCAGCAGCTTGCTGGAGATTGAAAATTTCTGCAAGTTGTATTTCTGACAGAGCAAAATCTTCCGGACTTCTCTGCAATAAAGAACTGCAGAGACTTTTGTTTTCTGCTTCCTGAAAAAAAGGTTGCTAAAAATGTTTTAGGAGAGGGAAAATCCTCATTAAAAAATCATCAGAAGAACAAAATCTGTTGATTCATCTCATGATAATCTCAGTTTTCACTTTGTGATTTGGTAGATACAGAGTTTTTGGCAGAGCTGTGACTTTTGAAGGTGACAGTGTCCGTTTAACTCAAGTTCGGTACCTCCTCTCTTGCTGTACCTGCCTAGCCTCTGTGTGTTCAGCAATCAGTGTAAAAGCCAGTTTATTTTAGGTTATAATGAACCTGCAACCTTGGAGGTGCACTGAAAGGAAAAAAAACTCCAGCACCCTCTGCTGTCTGCACACAACCTACGCGGGGACCCACCACCGCTACTTCTGGACGTTTACAACATACACACCAGCTTCATACAGGCTGCAGAAAACAGTGCTGGAGGGGACTGTTCAGGGGACTCATTTTAGATGTCCGGTTTGAGGCGAGATGCCATCCTACAAGCTGTCCGTCAAGCACAGAGGAAACCTAAACAGTTTGCTCAGAGGCAGGCATGTTCATAGACACCTACAGCAGATAAATCCCACTTCGGTAGGCTCGGAACTAGCAGAAATGGAAAGCTTTGGCACAAGAAGGCATCACAGATGGTCTCGTCAGATGTTGTGCCCATGCACACGAAGGCTAAATTTGGTAGGGCAGAGTGACAAAATTTTGTTCGGGCAGCAGGGAACAGATTCTGTTCCCTGGCAGCCAGAGAAAGGTCTGAAACTCCAAGGAACAACATGACCAGGAAGAGCTAGAAGGTCAGGAACTGCTGTGCTGGAAAAGCACCTATTTGCTGTTAAATCCAGATTTCAAAAGCTTTGTTCCCACCCACCTCACTCCTCTCTCAGCCCAAATAGCTGATTTTCAGGTGCTCTATTTTGGATGTAATAAAGCACCCATCTCCTGTCACCAACATGTGGGAAGGAATACGACCCACCAAAAAATGCATTGTGGGGATGTGACATCCCACTCCTGTTCAGTCCTGCTCACGGCTCTAAAACCCACAAGGTACCTGGCTGACAGAAAGCCCACACTAAGGGGATCCTCACAGAAAAGTCCTGGGTGGTTTAGCACCTTCACCCGGGAGGCAGAAGGAGCAGATTTCTTTCTGAAATCCATGTTCAAGTCAGGGAGAAGAATCAGATGCTTTCACTAGCGGCAGTTACAGTTGTGGGAGAGATGTGACTCGTACCTCATCTTGGCATTTTGGCTCATGGAGATGGAAGTGAATGCATTTCTTAACATCCCTGATGGGGTTTTCTCAAAGAAAACACAAGAGATGCTCTTACACATCACCTGTCCTGCAAAAGCCCATCACTGGCCCTGCAAAAGCCCATGTGAAATCACAGATAGAGAAAACTCGTGCTTTTAACCGAACTGATGTCTTTGTTTATTCCATGCGTGCAGCAGCAATTTAACTTCAGAAAGCAGTAATTTCAAGCAGCTCTAAGCTGCCACGAATCACCGTTGTGAATGATTTTGCCTCTCACAGCAAACCGGGAAGTGGCGCGAATGGCTTATTTTCCTGCTCCAATAAACTCTGACTCGTCATTTTGCAGATTTGTCTTTGTTTCTTATTTGCCTCCAACATAAAAATAACCTGAAGAATCAAAGGAAAAGACCTGAACAGGAATGATGATCTCAAAACTTATTTAGTCGTCTGCATCTGCGTGGGAGCAGCCACTCTCACTTCCTGCCAGTCACCTGTCCACTCTGTTTTTCTATCTCCAAGTACATTCCTGCAAGACGGAGCTTTATCTTTTTGATGAATACTCAAACACAGCAGAATTTTAAACGCCAGATAAAATTGGAAAGATCTGTTTTGGACAAACTCCTACCTCACTTTTTGTTTCAAAACAGAAATGTGAAGTAGAAGAGACATCATTTTTTCCAGCCAAGTGAAAATCAGTGCATCTCAACACCCAGTTAGCACATCTGGGGTTTGACCCGACTCATTTCTTTATGTGACCCAAGAAGGCTGCCAGCGATGCTGTCTGTGAGCACCTAGGGCCCAGAGAAGAGCTTTATCTTCAGCTGACGCTGAACACTGCTCTGCATGGGCACTACTGCAGATCTGCCAGGGTCATTTCTCAAAGGTTTCATTTTCCACAGATGTCCAAAAATCTCACACCTGGTGATAAACTTATATCATCATGAACATGCTCCAAATGCTCTTTGTCTCCTACATACATTAAGAGGTTTTTCAACCCTGGCTGAAAGAAACTATGATTTTGCTGCAAGTACCTGCAGAGTCCTTCAACCACTTTCTGAAATGGTTTCCCTTTTGTAGGGGCTGCAGAAGAATTTCTTGGAGTAAGACACTAACCAGAGTTTGCATGAGACCGCTCGGCTGGCTATTTCCAGTAAGTACGTCTGGATGCAGACTTGACTTTATTGCTACAGTTTACTACCCAAGTCAACAGAGAGCGTCAATCAGTCCCAAGTTTGCACTGGTTGGGGAAGAGCCAGCACCGTGTCCTCAAAGCATGCACAGCATGGCCAGTCCCAGGAGACACAGGGTTTTCTCTGGGATGAGCGGTTCTCATCAGAGAACCTGCTGTCCTGCCTGACGGGGTAGGAGCTTGCAGCACCTTTTACACCCCTTACTCTCCTGAACCTCTCTGCAGATCAGCTTTTCATTTATGAAGTGTTAATCATTCCTTTAGCACTAATTTTGTTTGCATTTACCACCCTGATCTAGCCAGAAGAGAGACATTTGCAACCTGCAAACACCCCTCGGCCATCCCACTGCTGAAGCCAGCTGGACACTGCTTGGTGGGGATGAAGAACACCTTTGGGGACCTCCAGATAGCTGCTACAGATGACAAAGTTGTCCTCGCTGCACTACGTCCCAGGACCAAACAAGATCTTTCTCACCCTGAGCCTCGTGCTGCTGCAGCTTTCAAAGGGGAAAATTACTCCAGCTCAGTCTTTTCCAACTGGAAATGATTATGCTTTTGTTGCTACCGAGGGTGCTCCTTGGCAGGCAGCCCAGGCACCACAGGTAATGGCCGCAATAGGAGGTGCCGCAGAGCCGTTGGCATTTCATGGCTGGGGAAGAGAAAGGGGGGAAACACTCTATCTGCGAGCCCGGCGCAAACAGCTCAGGGTAAACCCATTTGTCAGAGCGGCAAGTGACCTTTTCCGTTCACCTGTGATTAAGGAACGAGATTTCTTCATTAATGCCAATAAACCAAATTAAGATGGCTGGGTGCAGGGGATTCAAGCAGCTTTTGCCATCCCTCTCCTTGAACTCATCTTATTAGAGCAGCCTGGGAAGTGGAAGGAGTAACTCGGGGCAGGTCAGGGCAAAGCAGCGCTAAATCTGTGTCTCTCGACCCGTTGTTAATCATCTATTCTCTTTCTATAAATGAATTTGGAATGTGGAGCAAATCATACTAAAAGATTTCTCCTCCTTGCTGAATACTTCAGGAGCTTTAAGGAATTCAGCTCAGGAGCCGTGCTTCATTCAGGGCTGTTGATTAGTTCCACCGTGGAGTGCACTAGACAAGACAATAAGTGGACGACAGACACAGTGATTCATAGATTACTCTGCTGAGAGTTGCAGGTGTTTGGGGATCGAATGAAAAGCAAGGAGGTTGGGCGGTTCTCAAACCGCCTTCCTGCCAGAGGATTAGCACGGGTAACTCTGAGTTATTAAAATTGCTCTTGTAAAAGTTGGAGGTTTTCCCCAAAACTGCCTTTTTCCCCACGCCCTCCTCCCCACTTTCCTAGTAGAAACAAAATATTTCAAGTTTAGAGTTGGTGGCAGTGCCAAACTGAAAGCAAAGAAGCGGGCCAGATCCTCAGCTCAAGTAAACAGGAAGAGTTTCCTGAAGACTTTGCACAGAAATTAAAAATAAAAAAATTTAACCAAGGTTCTGAAACTTTTCTCACTTCCCAGAGATGGCTGGATGTCACAGAACATGCAATTACAGCTATAAGACCTTCTTTCTGTATCAGTATGAAGTACAAATACCATGGGATAAAAGGATTTCAGTGAGGCTGGGGAAAAGGAGAGAGCATTATGCACCTTGCTGAAGCCAACAGAGGAGAATTTCTGCCTCAGCACAGGGAAAGCAGGAGCACAGGGAGGTGCCAACCTTGGCACGGTGACACGGGGGGTGGCTCTACAAGGTGCTAGGGCTACCTGTCCCCTCAGTGGCACATCAGCAGGGAGAGAAGGCAAAGGGCTTTTCCTCTCCAGGAGTGCAGCCAGGAGGGAATCGCTGCAAGAACCCCACGCCCTGCTTCACTAAAGCAGGGAGCTGATGCTGCTGCAAGCGCTTTGCCACCCACCCCTCTGGCGGGCACAGACGGGGAAACCAAGTGCCACCTTTTCCTAAGATAAACCAAAGTCCACTGTTTCTCCACCACCTTCCACACAATCCAACACTGACACTGCTCCTCCACACTGCCCTGCCAAGCCTTGCAGAACCCTGCATTTGGGTATGCAGTCCCTCGAGGGACTGGTTCCAACGTACTTCCGAATCCTGTGCTTCGAACGGGTATGCAAACCCAGCACTTCACGCATCACGGGGTGTTCTACGCTTTGGCGAGAAATGAAAGTCACCTAAGAAGCAACTACCATAACAGGGTGATCAGCACAATAGAAAGACGTTTACAGGGCTGAACATATTACTGATGTGTCTGGTTTGACGTAGTTTTGGTACAAGATGACACATATTTCACATGTCAAAAACACATTTTTGGCGACCATAATGTACAGATCCAGAAGCACAGGTACTGGACTCTGCTGTTCTACAGCTGCTGCCTCAAAGAGGAATTAGGAAGTGTTATTAATTAAAAAGCAGCTTGTATATACTACACATTATGGCTAAGGCATTACGTTCCTCTGGGATTTTGGCTTGAGGAGAATCCAAGCACATAAAAAAAAAAAATCAGTGAATTTTTATCAAATATCAGCAGATACACTGGGCAGAGTAGATGATAAGCATTAGCACATAGTTCGATGATCCTATCTGCTTTTTTCACTTTTAGTAACATGTACAAAGCAGATTTCTTTTTGTCTTTGATATTTGGGGGATTATTCATTTTGAAATCAACATTCCAGTTCTAAGATGTGCTATATGGCAGCATTCATGTTGACTGCCACAGTTTTTAAAGAACATTTCATCAAATATCCTTTCCTTGCAAGTAAAACCATCTTTTCGTTCTTTCTGACCTGCAACCCAAAGCAGATTTGGGCTGCTAAGAGCAGCTCCCAACTGACATAGGGGACAGCAGCAGCTGTGGTGGAGGGTGAGCTAAGCTGGGGAGAACTAGAAGGACATCAAGAGCTGGAGGAGATGCTCCATCTCCAGCCAAGGCCAAGCCTAGCACAGAGACATCGACCACAGCTGCTCCCCAGTCAACTCTCAACCAGGGCTACAGGGCAGCTTTCTCATGGTGGATGGGAAGAACATGGACATTCATTTAGCAAGTGACCTCAGCTTTTTCACTTCGCCTGGCGGGAAAATACACACCTGCAAAGATCAGCTGGGAAGAGCTGGGTAGGGAGGTCTCAGCTGCAGCACCCACATCAAGGACATGCTGCTGCTGGCAGGGAAAAGGCAGTGCTCCCCGCGATGCCTGCCCGCTGCACCTGCCAGTGTGCAGGAGCAAGACAAGAGGAGATGACAAGGGGTGTCCCCATGGGCTTCACCCAAAGTCCAACATAGCAGCGTTTCAGTGGAGAGTTAAATAACATTGGAAAATAGTCCATAAAGGACTTTGCTATGTTTTGGGACAGTGTTTAGCAGGATGAGCTGCTACCGCTGGAAATAAAAGCACTAAAAATATTACAAGCTGCAAGATCACACAGTGTTGAAGTTAGTCCAGGTTGACCCAGGATATAACTTGTTTGCTAAACAGAGGATCCATGCACGACCCAAATATGCCAGGCAGGAGAGCATCGCGAGGCTGACACCCGGTCCTGGCTGGGCATGGTATGGAAAAACCAGCCCATCGTAGCAGCCCACTGGACCCCCACTTCCTCATCTGCCAAACCCTAAAAACCACTTGCTTGTAGATTGTCATGCCGCATTTAATTGAAATCTTTCATTGCCTGGCTGCAAAAGGATGATGGAAAGCAACATTTCAAGGTGATCTACCCTGCCAAACATAATCTTTGGCTAATTAATAATTAACCAACTACTTATTGGTCAGCTGATGCTGCTTGAGATACAGAGTTCTGGGCAATGCACCAGTGAGGTCTCACCCAGCTGTACTGCTCCTCATTAAGTGGTGGTGAAAGGATATTTCTGCTAACGCTATTAATCTGGAGGACCTTTAGGGTAGGAGCAACATGAGTGATGCAGCTCTGCATCCCGACTGACCCCTCCAGGCTTCTCCTCCTCCTTTCTACCATCCCCAGCTGATGGCACAGCTGACTTTGCCAAAGAGCCTCTTGTCACATCTTCAGAAAAACCATGGATAGGCGCTGCTCTGACTTCGGGGAGCATTTCCCTTCAGTTTTGGCCCACACTCTGACACCTCTGCACCGGATCAGACACCCTTTCTCCCAGGTACTTCCCAGCCTGCCAAATTTCTGGTGTGCCTGCAGCCCCCTTGTGGAATGAGGTCTCAAAAACTATTCCAAAAAGAAGTGTTGTTTTAATTTAAGAGTGTGGAGGAGCTATTTTTAGCTGCCAAGGGGCTGACCTTGCAGGTGCCGCAGGCTCCCAGGGATGCAGCAGCTCCTGGCAGGTCTCGAGGTGTGCTGGAGCCACCAGTGACCCAAGGGTAGAGTCCAGTTCATATCATATATTTAAGCACTGGCAAACTCTTTGCTCTGTTACTCCGTAATCCCACAGCATGGGCTTCTGGTTGGAGTATTTTTGTTTTGATTTAGCCCAGAACTGGGGATTTGGCTTCACAGCCTCAGTTCTAGCCCTCCGGTCCAATTCTCAGCTTGCTGCAGGAGCAGAGGCCCTTCCCAGCCCACGCTGCTGCTGCAGGCTGTCCGAGCACCGTTCTCACTTTCAGCATTTCCCCACTCGTGCCTGATAAAATAAATTACAAGATATAAAGTCACTTTTAATTTCACTTTCACTGAAAACAACTCGGTGCCTCTCAAGATGTCACACTCATCAAAATCCTGCGTGGGGTCAGGACCCAGTGAG
The DNA here is from genome assembly GCF_000710305.1 of Buceros rhinoceros silvestris. Lineage (NCBI taxonomy): Eukaryota > Metazoa > Chordata > Aves > Bucerotiformes > Bucerotidae > Buceros > Buceros rhinoceros. The sequence continues at coordinate 48,816 of NW_010410260.1, read as the reverse complement.
GGGTCCAGGAGCAGAGACCCGGGTTCATACGGCACTCGGAGAGAGAAGTACAATTAATGTGTATTTCTTTGCCAGCACACATCTTGCAGAGCATATCGAGGAGAACGTGGTGGGAAAACCCACACTACGGTGTTTCTAATAAACTAAGAAACTTTTTTGACTTTCATGATGTACATATGGCCGTTAATTTCAATGTCATATTATGATTTTTGGCTGAGCCAACAGTATGTATGTATGGATGGAAGCAAGCAAAACAAATACATTTTGTATTCAAATTTATACAACTCCATACATTTTTATGCTGTTTATTTGAAAATTAATTTTGGCTTAGGCCTTAGAGACAGCAAATGTTGTCAAGATTTGAGGGCTACCTGAAAAGCCTTGGGGACAGCATTACCCTTATGCATAAGAAACAGCAAAATAAAATAAAAATAAATGAATTTCCAAATACGTCACGGCTAATCCCTTGAGCTGACCTACAAATGAATTATAGAGGGTTTGCTACAGGACTGAGTAGATCTTGTGATTTCACTGAGAGATTTATCTTATTTTCCAACTTATTTTCATATCTTATTTCCTTTTCTTTTAGAATTAGACTGTAAATAAAAGAGCTAAGACCGAATGAAGCTCCCTTTCACTGCACTTATATTGGATTGATAAATTAAAATGGTGAGATGAGTTTTGTACGACCCATCCTCGAGGATTTGGGAAATTTAGCCGATGCAAAACAAGGCATTAATTTGGAGAGGCCTAGCTACTTACAATGCTTAGTATTCTGACAATGATGAATGGCATCATTCCAAGCAAATGGTAATTTCACTTTTTGTGACAGTACTTTAGAGCAAAACCGACTTTCTTCACACAAAGAATTTGCAATCCTATTGAGCAGAGGCTGTACCTGAATATCAGAAATCCTTCATTGTTTAAGTATCATCTGATATTCTTGATTGGCTCTAGACTGAAGGTTGCAGTTGAATTAGGGAGAACGGAGGTTAAGTCCTAACCTTGAAAGATTTAGCGGCCATTGAAACACTGCCTTTGGGCACTTATTGGCCTGTATTTATCAAAAAACTTTTCAATTCAATGAGGGGAGGGAGAAAACACAAAACTTGTCACATTCATCAAGTGAAGCCACTGGAAAGACATCTACAGAAGAACACCCAAAAAGCATAATCTTTCAGAAGAACTGATAGAAATGGTAATTGGATGGGATGAAGAATAATACTTCTAAAGCAGGGGTATAGAAGACGTAGCTAAAAAATCAAGGTCAGGAGGAGAGAATGTATCCTTTTCAACTTAATAAAACTTACATTTGCCTTTTGTATTACGTAAAATATTCCAGGTACCATCTCTAATTTATTTCTGCACAAACACTTCTGAGTGAAAACAGGATTATAGGCACACTGGAAGCATGTTTGCTTTTAGTATACGTGCAGCAAACACAAAAGCATTGTTAGCAGATACAATTGCAAAAAAAAAAAAACCACACAACAAAAAACAAACTCCAGGACTTCCCGATTATTTAGAAATGTGGCTCAGCCTTCAGAAACACAGAGAGCATCTTTAAAAAAAGCATCTCCCCAAGGCACTCGAAAGCCACCTTCTATGATTGGCAAAGAGCACTGACATTGTCTCCCAAACAGGGAACAGAAATGATGAATCATAAAAACTTGATTGCCCTTCTTCCTGCCTCCTTACTAACAAGATAATCAGAGAGCGCGAAGCCAGTGTCATGTGTAAACAGATGAGTTGTACGGGGATGCTATATTGTCCCATTTTTATCTTGCACAAACACCTCTGGCCTGAACTTTGAAGGCTTTTGGCACATTTCTCAGGCTTTGTATCAGGGGTCCTATCCAGCTGGTGGAGAAGGGGAAATACTGAAGTGCTATGTCGCTCTGCTTGCCGGAGCTGCACGGATGCAGGTGTCTCCTTACTGACGAAGACATCAGCTAAGGGGAAAAAAATCTGCGAAAGGTCAGTATCTACAGATGCAAAGCCTGCAGCCAGTTCCCTAAACAGTTAACAGAAACAGCACCTACTACCAAAACATCCCCATAAATAACTCCCATAATGAAAGTAGAGATGAAAGCATTTGTTAATTTTCCATACTCCAGGGAATTTGGCTATCGATGCCTATTAATCCAGGAAATATAGCCTTATATTTGTCAAGAGCTTCTCAGGATGTAGGGCTGGAGGAATAACCTTTGATTTGTGCTGACAACATTTTCTTCGCCAGACCAGGTACCGTATTTTAGGGTTACAACGTGTTTAGTGATAGCCCTGACTAATCTGCTCAGGGCACTATTGCTCATCGGTGAGGCTTTCCCACTCTGAGAAAAACAACCTTTGCCAACCAGAACGGCAAGTCATCCCTGTCTCAAAAACATCAGCCTCAGCACATGGTGGGGACAGGTCAGTGAAGCCACGATGAAAGTGGCAACGACGGGCAAAAACACGTAGCAGCAAGCTGAAAACCTGACATCCAAGGTGAAATCTACCATCTGTTCTTCAACACCTTGACATCAAGGAAGCAGTTACAGGGATGCCCTGGTGTGCCCAGGCATTTGTAGACATATGGTATGTTTTACCATTAACTGCAAATTTCCTTACTTTTATTGTTTTCTGTCACAAGCGTAATGTTTTCTTTAGTGTGGATTTGTGGCGTGAACATATTTATGACACATTTCGTGTTTTTCCCAGCTGCGCCCCACTTCTCCTTGGCTTTCTTGGTCTCCACGCTGGCCAGCCCAAGCCATGCCAGTTACCTATCCTGAGGATACCGACTGCCCTGCAGAACCTCGGGTGCCCATTTCAGCTTTAAAAATGCTGCATTCCACAGCCGGGGTCTGCCCTCCAGACTTTGCGTTTTCCTCCACGCTGCTCAAAAACACCTTCACATCACCTTCCAACAGGTGCCTCATTTTGCCGCCTCAGCACGTGGACCTGCCAAATGTCCTCAAGCTGACCACCACCCTGCAGATGGCCAATTTCCTCAAGTTAAGCTTTTTATTTTCCTGTCCAAACCAGGCTACGTATGTCTTTGACCATACTTAGCTCTCAGCATTGACCCTACTGGGTCCACCATGATGGGATGCCTCCCTTGTCCCACCACCGTAACCCCAGGAAGACAGCCATCAGCTCAAGGGAAACATCAGATATCCTCCTGGGTAACTCAGTCTCATGTAAGTCCTGCAAAGTCACAGCTGAGGTAAACCCACATCCACCTCAGTGTCTCTGGAAGAACCAAGGAAAGACTTTTCAGGACATGGCCTATAACTACAGAGGCATAAACTGGATGGCCACACAGTGAGGGTAAGACTGGAAAGGACACGCTATCAGTGATGGAAGAGAGGTATTTTCAAAATCAGTGCCTTTAGGTAAAGTCTGACTGCAAAAGTCTGGACAGTTAAATATACTTGGGCCATAAAAAGAACTAAGCTCTTACATCCACAACAAATTCTTGCGTTACCCGCAGATACTCAAGCCAGATCTTATATCCCATCTCAACCATCCTCAGAGCTGCCCTTTGGTATCAGCGTAAGGTTTGACTGAGCAGACGTTGAGTCAGTGCCTCGGGATTTGGACCTCTGATGTCAAGCAACCAACCTCAATTTAGAGCACACATTTCCCGAAACACATTCAAAGTATAGGTTAAGTCTTTACTGCAGCAGCCTCCAGGAAAGCGAAGTAAACAGGACCTTATTTGTGGCAACGGTGGCCCATGTGATTTTCCAAAAAAAAGGCTGGTTTGTGGGAAATCACCAAATTAATCGCTACCCCACATAAAAGGGGTATATTCTACAATGATTTCAGCACGCTTCTGTGAATTTATTTATCCGCCTGATGCCACCTGTTTCACGGCCAGTTCCTCCAGCCACATACCGAGACATCCCTGGGGGGTCAAAACAGGAAAATTCCTGGGACCATCTGCTTATTAATAACCCCCAAACCCATACTTCCATCTTGGCATCATATTCGCCCTTATCACGGAGCATTGTGTGCTAACGACCATTATTTAATTAACAGATGGAGAAGCCCTGAGAGCCACACCGGCAGATTTTGAACTTGATCTTCTCTCCTTTGCTGTCATGCAAGACCAGATAAATGACAAGTATTTCGAGAGTCTGCAAAGGCCCTTTAGAACAGCTGCACAGGCTTCACCCCTTCTTTGCAGCAGGTTTCTCACTTAAGAAAAAAACACGCTTCATTACATCGCCTCTTACTCGAGCTGCAAGGGTCTATTCAAGGAAGATAAGCCTCTTAGAAATGAAGTAGCGTTGAATTTAGGTTTTGAGTGACAGGAGGAAGGTTTATCCATTCAGCAGACAATACTGCTTTCTCTGCATTAATCTAGGAGGCGGACAATGATCTGTTTTTTAGGCAGCATCTCATCTCTTTTCCCACAGCAGAAGGTGATTAGAGCTCGGAAGCAGGGACTGTAAAAGAAAGGCGAGCGCTATCTCCCCAGCCCTCCTGTTTCCTGAGCAGGCAGGAGGGAAGTTCTCGGCCAAGTGCATCAATCACAGGGTTGGCGCTCAGGATGTGCCACTTGGTCAGGGGCTGACTGGGGGCTCCCAGGTGAGGGCACGGGCACCCCGTCAAGCCTCAAACCTTTTATCTCCGCAGATAAACACTCGGGCTCGTGGAGGTAGTTTCATAACCTCGCATGTCTCCCATTTGGGACAGAGGGGAATAACTTCCTGGTATGAGCCTAGGATAGGTAAGAGGTGTTAGAAAACTCTTTTAGTTAAGTGGGTCCCACCAAGGAAAGCGGCGAGTGTCAGTGTCTCTCAGCTCACCCCTCACAGCAGCACTCTATGCTCACCGGCAGCTCCATCCAGGCAATCTCCCAACTTTCACAGAGGGCCGCACTGGTCCTGCTTTGCAGAGAGGGGAACCAAGTAGTCAAGAAGCAGGTTTGTCTGAGATCACAGCAGCAGAACAACTCAAATTTTGGCTCTCCCTTTTCCCCCCAGGAGCTCCCAGTGGATTACACAAAACCAAAGGGTCTGGGAGCCAGCTCGGGGAGCCCTCTTGCCCAGTGAACACTCCCATAATGACGTTCAAAAACAGCTAAAACTCTTTGTGTCTCACATTACCTCCATTTTCCATGTTCAAGGAGCAACCTGCAATTTCAGCCAACTCTCCAGTGGGAAAATCGAGCTGGCAGGAGCCACGCGAGAGCAGGGCGGGCAGTGCTCTCAGCAGCACTGGCATTTCTCTCTGCTTTCCTGAGCTCCGTGCCCCAGCTGTCAGGCTGGAGGGGTTTTAAGCACTTCAGCTTTTCAAGTGTACATGCATAGGCATGAACAGTCAAGGTAGCGAGAGAGGGAAAGACGCCGATGTGCAAATAAATCCACCGCACATATGCCATAGTTTGTGCGGTACATGGGACAAGGCACCAAGCCTTCCAAACAGATTGAACTACCCACACGTGCGTCTTCCTACAAGTAAAACAACCTGCAACTTCAACCCTTTTCTTTAGGTAATCGCTCTAGCACTGAGATCTTCACAAATTAATGTTGCAAATACTGACTAAAGCACAGAAATCTGGTTTCTTGTCCCCAACTGACAGGGAGCTTGGCAGAGGTTATGCACAAAACCAAAGGCTGTTATCGGGGCCAAAAAGCCAAGACCAAGGCACGTTGGAGACCCCATCCCGGCTGCCCGGGGACCTGCTTGGAGCATGGCAAGCAAATCCAAGTCTACTTTAAAAAACAACAATAAACTGCCTAAAAGTATTTCTGCAATTTTACATGTTACCCCTTGGATGCTACTTTTAAATAAGCAAATCCTCTGTAAGACAAACAACATTTTCTACATCAGGAGGACTTTGTTGTGTCCCAGCCTGAAGCAGCTAAAGGGAATCCCTTTTCATTGCCAGGAGACTCTGAATATCTTTTAAAGGGCAACACAGCGACCCTGGCTCCTGTTAGTGACAGCCCACCGATCAAAATGCAGCGTGCTGCAGAAACACGGCAAACCTTCCACAAATAAGGAGCGTATTGACACATTTTCTCTTCGCCCCTTTGTGCTAAGCTTGTGTAACTGCGCTTCGGTGAATGGCTTTTTGTTATTCTTATCTCCGCGCCTCACAATTCCTCAAAACACATCTGTCACGGCACAGCTTGAGAGCCGGCCCCGAACAACTCCGGTGTCACAGCTCTCCTATCTCCCCTCCAACCTCCCAGGTGGGAAGAAGTTTGCACAGACATTTCTTTTGCTCATCGGAGCATGGCTGGCGTGCCGAGTCAGCGCCTCACAGACCCACGGCCTTCCCTTTTTTTTTTTCCTTCTTTCCCCCCTATTTCTCTTTTTTCTTTTTTTTTTTTTTTTTTTTTAAGGAGACTTAATTGCTTCGATTCAGATGTTATGTTTAACCTCAGGAAATGGTACTATAGACATGGCAAACAACTTTCTGGTTGTTTCCAATCAGTACCATATTATAAAGTACAGCCAGTTAAGAATCCTATTCATTTTCTTGCCCTGTCATCTTGATCTTATTTGAATGTCTGCGGAGCAGGAGGTGCTCGCTCAGCCCCGCGTTTCAGAAGTGGGGGCAGGAGCGTCTGTGCAATGTGTTAGAGACACTGAAAGTTTTCATTTTTGACTCCTTAATGAGAGCGACCTTTGCCACAGGCTGATGAGTTCCATACCTGTCCTGGTGTGTTTTCTGAAAACATTTGACACTGCTCGCAGGTTTGACGGGGATATGACTAATGAAGTCTTGGTATAAAAATAATGGGCTGCAATTGCAAGTCATTTGTGTGAAACCAAACTCCTTAAAAACTTGTCTCTGCTCACTTTCTGTTTTCTAAATGAGTCAATAATACGAATCAGATGGCTTGAAGGAATAGACCCCCAAATATTTCCTCTCTCCCTTCTATAAATTAGCTGCCATTTTGTGCAATTTTTGTTGCCTCCAGGCACGGTTTAAATTGGACTGTAGTTACTAAATTGCTGGAGCTATTGCAAAATGTGTAGGCTAATACATAATACCTTGTTTTTGTTAAATGTATAGTAACAGCTCTTCTTGTGAGGTCAAGAGGCCCAGGCTGCTACTACTTAGAATGCATAACAATTTTATGTAAAGTAATGGGGAGGCAGGCGGGAGCGGGTGGTTCTGCTGCAAGTTTTAAATAATCAAAAAAAATTTATGTATTGTTTTCACCTTTTTTTTTTTTTTTATTTAATCTGCTGCAAGGGCAGAGGGATGCCTGTTGCAATGCTGTGCCGTGCCTTTGGTCCCTGCTGTGGGACTGGTCTGAGGCCAGGGGAATGCAGCACCAGGAGCCTCCCAGACACGTTAGGGAAGGCTTTTTGGAGACACATCACCGTGGCTTGTCCTCCACCACCTAAGTTTAAATTCTCTTCTTTAATGGGATGGGTACAACAGGAATCTAACCACCAGGGTAGGCAACTTAGAATATATAAAATGCTGCAATGACAACAACAAAAATATCCCGGAAACCTCACACACTGTGCTATATTCACTGCAGAACTGGATGTGCCACCAACTCTTCCAATTTTAGCATCAGCACTGATAATTTGCGTTTTTTCTTTAAGCCTCAGCTCTTGGAATCATGAATATATGAGGATTTTAACTCTCTATTAGATGTGGCAGCTTAGAGCACGACAGAAGAACGCCTGATATTCTCACCCAAGCTACCTCAGGAACTCAAAAACTTGAAGAAAAACAAGAAGAAACCCACGTTCTTCAACTTCCATATTTCTGAGGCACCCGATTCACTATTTTTGATTGCCAGTAACTGGAAAACCTGTTATAATGACTACGAAAATTCCATCATAAACTGTTCTGACTGCTTTTACTCCAGCCTGACCACTGTTTGACAACAACAGGTCCATACAGGTCCTAACTTTCCCTAACATGTATCTATTCCCACATAAATTACTTTAAAACCCTCCTCAAAAAAAAAAAAAAAAAAAAAAAAAAAAAAAAAAAACCACCCCACAACATTCCACAGGATATAATAAAGGGAAAAATCAATGTGTGATGGAGGTGCAGTCACACGTTTTAGTGTGCTAGTGGAAGAGGGTTCATATTGTATGGTTTTAGAGTCCACGTGGACTAGAAGGGGCCACTGCTGCGGGGACTGCCAGCCACCGCCGGCAGGGCTGTTTGATGTTGAAACACACAATCAAGTTATTTTATAGAAGACACTATTTTAGCCACATTTGGATAGGCAATTGAAAGGCAAAGGTCAACATTTTTCCTTCAGTTCGGAGATGTATATATACACACACATATCACACAAGTACAAACACACGTTGTGCTCGTGTACGTGCGTATATTCGTGCATGTTATGAATGCGTGGAAGAAATAACCTGCGCAGGTTACAGACATTTCCCATTACAACCTGTGAGTGGGCTCATTATTCCAAAGCTAATCTGTGCTCAAACCGTGCGAAGTTAGGAACACTCATAAGTCTTCGCAGGACCAGGGCTGAAGTGCACGCTCAACCTCGGGCTCCAGGTTTGGACATGCTGTTCTTCAGCCCTAGAAGGAACATGGAGCTCCGTACGACTAAGTACAGCCAGTATACAAGAGATTTTGTTTTGTTTAGCAACTCCCCTGTGACCCAAGAGAAGTTACGAAACCAAATGAGTGTAATAGAGCGTTCATTCCCTGCTTATTGATGTTGCCTCACCCTTGGGCATATTTGCAAGATTTCCCTCTACATAATAAAAAGTGTCACTTGGTGTGGCCAGCCGGACAGCGGAACGGCACTAGTCAAACACAGAGGCTATTCGCTGTGAAACACGCACGGCTCCTTCAGCACAAAAGCATTCCTGGCCTCAGATAAAGGTGATATTCTTCTACGCTGAATCTCTGTGAGGATGGTACAACAGTTAGTTGATGGTGTTGTCCAGAGATAGGGCAGCCTTTTGTGGGAAGTTTGCTCACAACACAAACCCACTCAGTCAAGAGGACCCGCAGCTACCCTCAGAAGAGCCTTATGTCCTGTTTCGTCATCTTTTTTCCTGCATAAGAAAACACATATACTGCCACTGACATTTCCTTGCCTCCAGCCCCAAGCATCTGCCATTGAAGGGACACACAAGAAATCCTCCCACGTACAGCTCAGCGGCAGTTACAAGAGACCAGAAGCCAGAGCGCCCATTTTTTGCTGTCTTCAGTCAAGGATTCACTAGTAAATCCCAGTCAGCCTGACCGAGTTGCTTTGCTCCTGCCCTCCTGCTTCCTGAGTGGATGTGGCCCAGCCCTGGAGCAAGAGGATTCCAACACCCAGGTGCTCCAGGACCCCACATCTGCTTCCAAGCAGCACCCACCTCACCTCCAAGTAGGAAGGGGACCTGGCAGATGGCGAGTGCTCCCCCAGGCGCCGGCATCACACAGAATGAACAATAACCCCAAGCTCTGGCATTCATATCTCTACTACTGCCAGCTTCTGTGGTCAGAGAGCATCTCACCTAGCTTCAGGGAAGGCATTTCAGCAAGTGGTCACCCAGCCTCTTGCTGCAGTCCACAAAGGAAGACACACTGTAGGCCTCACCCCAGATGGATGGGATAACTACACTCTTCTCACTGTCACCCTCCAAGGCAGCTTTGTGTGCCATGTTGAGCTGGATAACAAACATTCAGACAGATCAAGCTGGCCAAGATGATTCTCACCCTGTGTGGTGACCTACAGGGCAGTTCTCCTGTTCTTACTTGTTTCAAACCCCCTCATATTTTCCTTTAAAATAAGTGGTATCAGCTATGGTGGAGAGAAGGTCCTTGGCCAAATTGTCCAGCTCACTGTGGGATTTTCTACTTGCTGAACTCTCACTTTGTTTTTGCTGGCTCAGGCTCACTTATAGGTAACTCTGCACATATTTTTACCCTCCCTGTGAACCACAGCACACAGTGCAGCTAAACCTAATTTGCAGTTTGGGTACAAACGGGTAATTAGGCATCCACTCCTTCCAGCATTTCTGCCAGCAGTTTAAAGCGGGTACAGAATTACTAGGTGAAAATTGCACCTTACACCTTGACACCAGTTCTGAAAAGGCTGGTCCTGGGATGTTGGACATTACATAAATATATGCACAGCCAGGAAGAAAATGGTGCAAGCCAGCCAGGATTCTTTTTAATATATCTCCTTAATTCAAGGGCCCCATTATGTATAGCACTCAGGATGGGAAAAGGAAGACTTGGACCCGCTTGGGGGGTGGGTTATGGTTTAGCCACCAACTTTCCTTTTTGCTCACACAAGGGCTAATTCATAGGTTAAGTGGAGGATTATAGATGACAGAAATGCAGCAGACCTTTCCCTTTCCTCCCCATGCTTTTCATGGAAAGAGAAAGAAGGCTTCTCTCATCCCTTCTGCAAAAGTGTCGACGCATTTCCATAGCTCTGTGAGAGGACCTGCCATTTCTGTCACTCCTCTACCCCTTGTCCCTTTGTCCCCTCAGCATCTTATTTCAGCTTGGAGAAGAATAATTCACAGCTTCAGAAGATAAGACCAGATTTCCTAGGAAATACTTCTGTAAGAAAAGCCTGGACTCTCACTCTCTGTAGGAAAATGTCCAGGTAATACAAGCCCAGTCCTCTTTATCACCAATTTGTGAGAGTTTTGCCACCATCTATAAAGAAGCAAAATCAGCCTCTTGCGAGATGTCTCTTTCAAAGCAGCATCTCACTTAGCGCAGCAGCACCTGCAAAGTCACCAGGCACCTTTGTCAGAGGGAAGGAGATGACAGAGTGGAAATCAAAGCTCTGGCCAAACACCAGCCTGCGTTTTGGTACCCAGCTGTACTGCCCTGACAGAATAACCATCTGTCTTTGCCTGGCAAAATCTATAAATAAATACCAAGTAAATGCTTAGAGATATTAAAGAAATTATTACAAATTAAAGGCCTAAGGCTGCAAAGACTCAAGCAGAAAACAAGTGTGTGCGTGAACAGACCCTTTGGGCTGCCGGTGACCCGACGTTACCAACTGTGGAAAAATCGCAGCTCTGGGTTTGCTTAAAGGAAACTTCTGTGGCCTTTTGTTGCCCTGAAGGCACAGCAAAAGCTACAGGCTGATCACTTATGCAGTGGTTGCATCTCAGGGACAACACAGACGTGCTGCAGGTCGCTGCGTTTCTCATAACAAGCGATCATACAGTGTTGAGCACAGCAGAATATAAAGCTCCAATATAAAACTCACATCATTTTTTTGCTGGCATGAAAATTAAGGCTTCCTCTGGCCTTTCAGTAACGTAAATACTTTCCTTTGATAGTCTTGCTTTTCTTTATTTCAATAATTTTTTTTTAAAGAAATACTTGGAATTTTAACACAGGAGCAGCGAGTCGTCTTTCTTCCTCCACTCCTCCCTGTTAAAACCTTCACTCCTTTTTGAGTGCACAACAGAGACTGGGTTCCCAGGGGGAGAGAGAAAACAGAGGAAAAAGTGAATTTGAAAAATGGTGGGTATTTTTTTTTTGGGGGGGGGGGGGGGGGTGGTGATAAATGAACATTCCACACTTGTTCTGGGTAAGACAGATGGGAGTCCTACATAAAAGAAGCTCTTTGGGTTTTGAAGAGTGAAGTAGGAACCAAAAAAAGTCCCTTCATAAAAAAAATTTAGGATCACCTATACATGTTTTTTCATGTATTTTCTATGGAAACATGGCCAGAGCTCACAGTTTCCACCTTAGGTACATTTTCCCTAGTTAATTAAACCCTCTTTCCCCACATGACAAATGGGCCCTTCTTGGGGAAGGGCACGATGGCAGGCGCGGGTGCAGTCAAAGAGGGCATTCTTAGTGATTAGACATGAAATACGGACTTTGAAAACAGGGACATTTTGCATGTAAAGAGGGAATAACTTACTGCATCCTCAGGGTAAAGATAATTTATGCATCCTTTGCCTAAGTGAGTTTTCTCTATCTGTTTATTTTGGGTTTAAAAAGTCTATTTATCTGGTTGGGTGTACTTTTAAAAATGTGCTTCCCACGGCCCTCCTCTTCTGTATAGGGCTCACATGTTTCCCAAGCCAAATTCATGAGAAATATTGCCTCGATGATATGTGAGCTTTCAGACGTGGCATGCTTGTGGAGAAAGCACGGGCACTGACAGGCTGAGTCTGGGGCCGGTGTCTCTGGCCAGCCCCAAAGGCACCGCTGCAAACTGCCAGTGTGCAGGATACAAAACTCATTAATTATGAGAGGGGGGCCTGAAAGTCATGACGTATTTTATATTTAATGAGATCCTGGGCTTAGTGCTCCACGCCGTGATTCCAAGCACTGCTGGAAACTCACTGTACTTTAAACAAAAACTGGGGTCATCCTGGCTGCTTTCACTATAAAGGTTTGGGCAGGGAGGCGTCAGCTGAAGCTCACAGCCTACAGGAAAATTTAGGATGCTTCTTGCTTTCATCAGAGAGGCATATTGAGCATCAGGGAGACAACAGGAATTGAGCTGAGGAACTGGGGAAGAAAACACAGGGCAGTGATACAGACAGAAGTGCTGAATATATTCGAGAGGTACCAAATATATTCAATTCCTCCCATATCCTAGAGCTCAAGGACCACTGATTTCCTGAGCAGTGCTGTTTCTCCTTAGTTCAGATAGAGCAAGTTCCTCTAGCTTTAATGGAGAACCAGTACAGGCATAAATTAAAAAAAAATTTTAAAACCAAACAAAAATCCCCCACAAGCGACATACCCAACTTGTCCATGTAACTTGATTTCCGTGGCGTTCAGAGAGCACTACGTTACTAAATTCTGTAAATCTGGGGGGTGGAACCTTCCATTTTCTACCAAACTCTGCATGAAAGTGTCTGGTCCCCTTTGAATTGATAAAGTAATCCCTGGCTAGTTCAACTCTTCCGCCTGCTGAATTCACAGGCTCTCTGTTGATCAGGTGCTTGGACTTCAGAAAGGCACTGATTCCTGCTCAGGTGTGCATGGGTGGGAAAGAACCACTTAGAGAAGACTGGTCGTGTACTGGGGTGCTTTAAAATTGAGAACATTGTTGGAAATAAGGGACCATGGATGGCGGTCACTCTTCCCCTAGAGGGAATATGGAGATTGGCCATTATGAGAGACGAGATGAACCGTTCACCTGCAGTGGAACCACACAGGCCTTTCCAAGAGCCCCCCACCCCTCTCCTCCGATGGGCAGTGGTTTTCCAGAAGGAAACACTCCAGCTTATCCCCAGTCAGCCTTGCTTGCACCTCCCTCTGCAGCAATGAGGCTCCTTGGACCTGCCCCATCACCCACATGAGCTACCAAGGAGGATGCTAACTGCTTCATCCTGGCCATTACCACATACCACGTCTTAGGAACAGAAATAAACACCCCCAGACCAGGCCAGAAACCAGGAGTAAGCCCGACATATATACATAGCTCTTCTCTGCTGTATCTTGGGGACTGTAAAATGCACCGGCAAACTCGGGCCCCGCTCCCGCAGCCCTCGCTCACGCAGGAGCACCGCTGCTTGCATGAGTTGGCAACGACTTACGCAGCCAGAGAGCTGCAGGATTGGGCCCTTAATTGCTTAAAAACACACTACCCACCAACAGTTACCTAATTTAGCAGAATACATTACCTCTCTGCTTCATAAATCTTAATTAAAGCTGTTAGTTTTCCTATTATATGATCAAGAAACGCCCCATTAAAGTTAAGCAGTTTCTCCAAGTAATTATATATGTTATGTGGTGTGAGGGTAAAGATGCCTATAGCATTCCACTTCCAATTATTTTGCATACCCTGAAAAGCACTATCTATTAAATAAAAAACTTGCGGAATTTCATTAATGCACGATTTTGTAATCTCCCAAAAGTCAAAGCTGTCCCACAGGAGCGTATAGACTCAGTGTTGGCTCCTTATAATGCAATTTAATGCTCGCAAACACAACTAAAGTATTTAAGCATTTACAGAGGTTGTCATAAGTGCTTTTCTTATTTTTGATCAAATTCAAGTCTACACTTAATGCAGTTAACTGTAGTTATTTAATTTCAAAACTCAAGAATCCAACCTCAAAAATTTATAACAATATAAATTCAGTTACATTGATATAGGATATGTATGCTACTGGGAAACCATTTTTCAGTAAGAAGTGGAGAACTGCGAGGAGGTTTTTTTTTTTTTTTTTTTTTTTTTTTTTTTTTTTTTTTTTTTTTTTTTTTAAAGTAAGCATTATTTCAAATAAACCTTGTCAGATTTCAAACAATATTTTCCTATTCATCTGCAAAATGATTTTATAATTTTAGTGGTTTATTTCAAGTCAGTGCTAAATGCTACCCAAAACTAAATGTATTTTAATTGTGCTTTCTCTTTTGATGAGAATTTCATGTAAATACAGAACAAATATTAAACTGAGGCAGCACTGCAAAGTTCTAAAATACATTATTAACCAAAGCGCTTCATTTCCTAGCAACTGGCTGGAGAGAACAAAATTTGGAAAATTATTCTTAGCTCCCCTAAGACACTGAATTTATTGCCTGACCACATTAACAATTAAAAGGTATGTGCAAGACGTTAGATGTTAAAATATAATGGAAGGAGCTTAACATCTGCTCATATAAGGCAAGGAACCAACTCCTGCCCTAAAAAGTAACCTAATCAGGCTTTCGAGAATGTAATATGTTACTTCTAAGCAAAATATTATTCTCCGAAAACTGCAGCGAGTTGATCAGACACGTAAAAAGAGGAAAAAGAAAAGCACAGAGAGCAGCAGCCCCGCTGATGCTGACAATCTTTGATCCAATAGAGTTTCACATCACCCCTCAGCGCCGACAGTACGTTATTAATTGAAATATTGGAGCTGAACCACATCCTCTTCAGTGGTAACCATAATATAATTCTATCCCATAGGCAGAAACACCATTTCCACCTCTGCCCCCGAAAAAGTAATCTACAAACTGGCTTAAAAATGCACTAAACAAAATAGTGCACCACTGCTCCATTTACAGTATCGGTACCCGGGGTCCATAAATCGTGACTCGTGTGCTGAGGAGACAGATAAACAACAATATCGTACATAATTTTTATATAATGCCTTATAAAAACAACTTGCATAACTTGATTTCAAACTCTCCGGCTGCATTTCTTGCAATAATCTTTTCTTTCCCCCCGTTTTTAATTCCTGCACAGCCGTAGCTCCATAAGCAGCAGTATTTCCTGGAATCCCTGAAACGTCAAACCAAACACATTTTCCTGTATGAAATGATTGCATTCCATCATATCATTACCACTTCAAACAGGCTGTAAATTCATTGACCGGAGAGTTTCACAGCGATGCCTGATCTTTTACACACCCTACATTCACTAATAGAAAATCGGCCTCTTCTGAAACATTAGCACGTTACCCTTCCTAGTAAAGCATATCAAATCACGTTAGGGAGAAAGTTGCCAAGTTAAATGGAAGTTCGGTGCCAGTTTTCTTTTTCTTTTTTTTTTGCCTTTCTTTCTTTTTCTCGAGAGGCTGAGGCAGAGCGAGCCTGCGCAGGAGAGGGGGGATTAAATTTCTTACTAAACTTGTGGCAGTGAACATAAAATATAATAATACTCGTTTAACATTCCTATCGTGACTTTGGTCCTAGCACTTAAAGCAGCCGAGGACTGAAGGAGTTAATGCTTTAAAGCGTGCAGTAATTCAGAGAGCTGGCTTGCATGGTTTGCAATATGCTTTTTTTCTTTGTGAGATCGACTCCAGAGCAGACAGATCAACTTTGCAAAAAGAAGTAGGGGGGAAAAAAGAAGGGGGAACTCTACAACCAATCAAACCAAATGCCAGAGCAGAGGGCAAAGGGATATGGAAACTGAGAAGATAGACTTCCAAGTCCTTTCCTGAAAGTGCTTGGATTTTGAGGAGAGTCCAACCTCGCCTGACAAAAGTGTCTTTGTGCGGCGACACTGGGGAGAAGGGAGGAGAGCTCGGGAAACCTAATGAAAACAGGCCAAGCCTTGTACATTAGACCCCATGGAGGACTTTGAATCATATGAGCTGCAGACAAGCCCCGAGTATGTAATGCCAAATTAAAGACCACCAAATAGAGGGAGCATCGGAGCAGCACCGGAGCAGATGTGCTGCTGGTGCAGGCCAGCGCATCACTCGGCGCTTCCCTCCATCCCTCACCCGTCCCCTGCAGAGAGCCGAACACTCCGGGGCAGCAGAGCGTGTCTCCCCGCAGGGACTGGTGCCTCCTTTACCCACCTAGGAAAATAAGAACAACTTATACCTTTTTCTGCAATCTGGTTGAAGGAAGCAGTGTTAATGTGCTAGCAAAGAGGGTGACGAACTGCAGCTCCCCTTGCAACGTCCTTGTGCGGGGAAGAGATGTCGCCTCCTCGCCTTCCCCATGCCCCAGCCTGCCTGGCTCT
>NW_010410260.1:16292-32332 GCF_000710305.1 Buceros rhinoceros silvestris | reverse complement strand
GTGTTTTGTGACAGATGGTGTGTTTATTCTTGTCCTTGGAGGAAAAAAAATCCAGGCTCATGCTGCTCTTCATGGGACTTGTTAGCAAGGTGCACCCTTTGTAGCTCTCTCCCACCCAAAGCACGTGCCTCGTGATTTGGGCAGCAAGGCAAGCACAAGCCAAGGAATAGCAAACTCCCTGTTTCTACAGTTCAGCATCAAGGGGTTTGCCATCCATCTCCCACCCGCTAATCCTTCCCCACCAGTAGCATTGCAGCACAACATCTCCATCTTTCAAATCAGGCAGGACTTGCTTTGCACAGCACCTGGTGCCACACCTCACTGCCTGCCCTCCCAGGTCCCCACAGCATCCTCTCTGTACTCTCCACTCATGAGAAACATCCCAGTCCCATCGGTTATTCTTACACCACCACCCGCTCCCTCCAGGAAATTGCTGCTGAGGTCTCCATGGCCCCGCAGGGAGGAGATGGTCCAAGACAATGTGCCTGAGCTGTGCTAAACTCATGATACCAATGTTTAATAACACCATGGTGAATGCGACACTGCTTTCATGCAAATCAGGAGAAAAAGCTGCAATTGATCTGAATGAGAGCAAAGGCCTTGCACATGCTTTCCCCTTTGAGAGATGGTGCTCCTCAGCTCCTTCTCAGATTCCCCAACTTCTGTTGCCACAACCCACCAAGGGGGGTGAGCTCCAAGCAGGGGACAGGTGAACAAAGGAAAGGAGGAAAGCTCCTGGGCAAAGGGGGCGAGTTCTTCCCCCAGCAGTGCTGCTGGAAACTCTCAATTTCAAAACAAAAATTGTTTAAAATTTTTAAATCTCTTCATTTTAAGAGCAACACAAAACAGGGATATCACCTCACCCAGCAGCAAGACAGCATGAGGACCAGCAGGAAAGAAACCAAAACAGAAGAACCCATCATGCAGGTGGGGGCGATCAAGGGGGCCACTGGTCCCTTCCTGTGTTACATCAGATTTGAAAACTCCAGGCCAATTTCTTGACTGGTGTCAACTGGCACTGCTCCTTAGTGGTCAATAAAGTTTAAGCTACTCTCAGGAAAGCACAGGATTTGTTCCTGTTAAGTTCAAAAAGTTTGTAGGAAATGTAGAAGTGACTGGTTTGGGGAGAGGTGAAAAAGGAAGGACAGAAACAAACCCGAAAGCAACATCTTGATGTAGCTAGAAAAGACCACTTTTTAGCTCTGAGTAACAAATGTGAAAACAAAATCCCCTATATATAAAGTAATGCTTGAAAAAATGACCACAGTGTTTCCTCAGCAGCAACTGAGCCAACTTCTCTCAATCACCTCCAGTGTAGAGCAACACCAACAGTGGTGACGTCATGCTCATGTAAGCGCCTTCCATTGGCCAAACCCAGCATTTGTACGCAGTGGAAAGCCAAGGTGACCTCAAGTTTCGGGGGAATTGCCCTGGATTTGCACCAGTGTGGCTGGGGAAACGTTTGGCCCAATAATTCCTTAAAAACTCAAGGTTGTTGCTTTTTTGCCCCCCCACTGACTGTGCAACCACAACGAAGTCAGTGGTGTTGCACAGACTGTAGATCACAAAAGGTATCGGTGCTTTTTTGCTGCTAGGGTGTTTCTGATAGTGTCTATTCTTCTGCCAAAAACTGCCCTTGTTTACGCAGAGCAAGCACACTGGATGTTCCTCTGATACCTACCTGTGCAGGCTGGACCCACGCAGCTAGAGAACTCCGGGTTTTCCAAAGTCTTGTAAGAACAGACCTTCTTATTTTTATTACAGTCTATATTCAGTTACTTTCTCTTTCTTTGTCTCTTTGCTGCCTGTCCATCCTCCTGCCACACTGTCCTCTAGTCCACTACTCCTCCAGAGTTCCTTGTCTCTAACTTGGCCTAAATCATGACCCAAACTCCTCTTCCTCGCAACTCAGGACTTCCTCCATCTCTCAAGGTATTTTTGCTTTCATTCCCCCATCACAACCCTCCCAGGCCTTTGCATCTTGTTGGATCTTTCCAATATTATCCTTTAACCAGGGACGTAAAAGGCTGCTCATCTCTCCCTCCTCCTTTCTCCTCCCAGTGTCCCTTGTTCTGCTGTCATTATCCATGACTCCTTCCCACCTCCCACATGGCAATGGTTTAACACACCCACAATGGGCCTGCTCCTCCAAGTCCTCAGCATGTGGCTAGTTAGATACATAGATCTATATAGGGTAAAGAGGGTTCACGTCTATGGATTTCAAAACAGTTTAAAGCATGCTTGGAAGATACTGCATAAAGAGGGTCTTGCTGGAGCATTCTTCAACCCACTACAGGTGACGGGACTGTTCAGAAGCCAACACAACCTTTTTTGGATCATAAGCCAGCGACTTGCTTTCAAGTTGCCTTGAGTATTCAAGTAATCAAATTTACAGTTGGTCCCGTCCCCACGAGCACTTTTGATTAATAATAGCTCCTGTAACTATCAGGCACCATAATACACTGAGTTTACCTGTCAGACATGAACTTTTAGCATGGGTAGCCCTGTTCCAAATTTTACAAGAGGCTTGCTATGACTAAAAAGGTAGCCATGGATATGGCAAGGAAATGTCTCAATGTTATTTGTGCACAGTAATAAAAAAAATAATAAAACCCACCTTAATTCCTTATTTGATCTCTGATAGACAGGTTTGGAGCTGAAATCAGGCTCACCGTTCTGATGCCCCTGATGGTCTATACCACTAGCATTGTAAAAGCATTATATAGCGTTTTATAAAGATCGCTTTATCAGTAGGTGCATTAACAGCATATCCCCACAACTTCCCTTTCTGCTGCCTAGAGTGAAGTTAAAATAAACATTACAGGGCACTGAATAAGAAAGAGAGACCATAATAAAGCCAGACTCTGCAGAAGCCCTGATTGGCCTCGGAAGTTAACTAACATTTCAGGGGTAACTGAACCCAACATTTTAACTTGGGTCCTTCACTACTATTTATAGAAAGGCTTTTTCCATCCCTGACGTGAAGTTCATTCATTTCCAATGTCATTTACTAAAGAGCAGACATTCCTTGGGGCTAAACAAAGAGCAAAGACAACGGTGCCTTCAGCTTCGCAGGCGAGTGGTGGGAGAGGGACCTCTCTGCTTGCACACCTAGCCCTATTGGGGCTTTCCAGCACGGTTATTAAATCAATACAAAACACCCACGCAGAGAGTGCATCTCGTTTTTTAAAGCCGTGTGTTTTCTGAGCTGTTTATTCCATCATTTTAACAATTCCTAAAACCGCAACTCGCGCCACACGTGTCCTTTCGGCGGGAACTGTAGGTGATGTGATCAAAGTCAGCCTACACCTAATCAGCGAGCGAGAAATAACCGAGAATCTTTTTTTTAAGACGTGTTCAATTCAACAAAGGGCAAAGACTATTAGTCTTTTCCTTATTTACTACAGTTGTGTGAAATTCACATTATTCCCAATAATATCGCTCCCGCCTTATCAATTATTATAAGGTGCACTCAATAACGCTGCTACGTTAGACCTCGAGCAAAGTATCTTTCAGGGCAGTTTCTCAAGCAAACAAGATTTACATCCTAATGCAAGTGACATGGCTCTACCAAACTAACGCCATATGTCTTTTTTTTTCAGTCATCGCCCCAGTGACATAATCTGTGGGGTAGATTCAACACGGAAAAGAACGTCAGAGACTCCGCAAAGGAAAAGGAGCACCCAAACAGAAATGGGATGGGATGGATTAAAGCACCACTTTCAAGTGTGTCAAATCAACAAATTTTTCCCCACTGTGGCAGAAGAAATCTGTCACAGCAGATTTAACCATAAATCATCCTGTCGATACACGGAGAGGAGGAATCTCACCTGGAAAGTTTCAGTTATGTATTGAACATCCCCAGCCCGCGCCCATCGGGTGACCTATACCAGCAGCACTGTACACGTGTCTCTCTGTAGAACAGCATCTCCACTTCCCCTTAATACGAAATTCCTGAACACCCGGATGCTCCCATGTCATGAAATAAATACTTGTAGAATAAAAATTTACAGCCCCCCACATGCATTAAATTTGTTTAAACACTTTTTCAAAGCAAAGGCTTTTTTTTTTTTTCCTTTTTTCTCTTCCTTTTTCAAATGGCGAGCTGTATTTTATAACGGAGCGCCAACTCTCCAGCGAGCCTCCATTCTTCCAGCCCTGACAGACTGTTTGTCAGCTAAACTCCCCTTGTCATGTATCCCCACCACTGCCAACTCATGCACGGAGACCTTCACTTTTACTGCTACCACTTGCACCCTGCGCAACCTTTGTCATTGATCACTGATCCAACCCAGTGCCCACATGTTCTTCAAGTGCCTACACAAGTAATGAGGTACTTGTGGTGTAAAATTAAACTGTCAACTGTCAGCGATTGATAACCACAGCGAGAGCTGACCTAGAACACCTGCACCCATGGCCAAGACAGGTGTGACACGTTTGATCGCTGAGCCCTACTAGTCAGCGTGACCCGATGGTGTCCCTCCATGGATTTCGCTCCTGACAGAGATGCCGTATTTCAGCTCCAGGTTTCCAGTGCTGGCACAGAAGCAACTCCCTCCCTAATGGCCGCAGACCCTTTCCACCATCTTCTCCATGGCAGTAGCTGCAATGTGAGCAACACCAGATTTTGGTGGTGACAGATATTTATGGTCGTGGAGTGCCTTTCTCCCTCCCTATCTCCTTGTTCCTCCTTCCGGGTCTTCTTTACCCCCAACCTGGCAGCAGCCCCCACATTTATCAGTACTGCCACCCCCTTTGAGGTTTTTGTGAGCGCCCCCATGCTCAGTTGGCATCTTCATTCCCATTAGCGCATTGATTTAGGAACAACACTGAGCAGCATTTATGGTTATTTTATAGAAGCCTCCGGTTCTGCTTCTGCGTTACTCTACATGGCAGGAGCACAGAGCTGAACGTTGCTTTGGCATCAGTTAAGTAAACTCAATCTGATGCTGTTGTGAGCACTGAATAAGCAACCTCCATTCTCCCTTCTCATCCATTCCATCACCGCTGTGGAGAATCGCATCCCTCTTCACCCAGCTGAAATTAGCTTCAGTTATGGTTACTACACAACATTTAGCCTTCGGTTCATAATTGAATACTTTTATTTTTGAACTATCAATTTTCACTTTAGGGAAAAGGCTGTTTTAAGGCTCACACTGTCTTTTAAAACACCCTGAAACACATCAGAAAATAATGACAGGAAGGTTTCTCCCCTGCCTTCCAACAGTTGCACTATATTAAGTTCATGTGATGAGAAGATAAAAATCTATTAACTTGCTGCTGACCTTATCGACACAAGGATCTCTGCAGACATTACAGGAACCATATCTCTTCTGACTTTTACATCCAGAACCTCATGCACCAGCGTCCCAAACCAAATATAAAATCTTCATGATGAGTGAAACAGTGACACATACACCGGCTCCCGTCCTGCCGCCTGGCAGGAGACACGGGTCCTCCGGGGCCCGGGACCAGCTTCTACTTTCAATTTGACTTCAGGGGCGTTTTTTTCACCATATGCTGCTGGGGGCTCTGAATCAAAACAGTTTCTGTAGGACCATATGCTACCAGGCAAATGTGCTGGATGCAGAAAGGCTTTCTGCTCCTCCGTATCACCATGATGTATTGCAAACATAATTAAAAGCGAGTTACGCGAGCGCTCCTGTTTGGGTTAATCATTCCTGTTTGCAACTGAAGCTGGTATAAAAGAAACCAATTTTCAAATTAGACCAAAAGTCCATCTAAATACGCATTGCTCACACACGCTTATACCTCCCACGTTACCAGGTACCGGCCTCCTCTTCTGTGAGGACAGCAGCTCTGGAAAGGCAAAGGATTTAGGTTTTCTGGTTTTATTATCATTAAACAAGAGCTCTTTTGTGAGAGCAAGGACTCGTGTCTGACTCCAATTTTTCTCCCATTTTGGCAGCTGGTGAGACAGAGAGCCATCACAAGCATCATCATGGTCCAAGCACTGGAAGACAGAGATTGGGGAATCACGCAATGGTCTCCAAAAGGCAGAAATGGGGTTGGTGAGAGGCAGGAGATGCCACCAGAAGGACGGCAGCAGTGTTTGCGGCTCATCAGCTCTGCCTGCTGGGAGATAGCAGGCTCTCATGTGGTTAGAAATAAGCCTGTGCTGGATACCAGTGTGGCTGCACCCCAGACAGTTGGATTCCATCAGATGAAACTGGAGTGTTATAACACCATCAACTTGGCAACCACGTGGTTTGCTAGTATTGCTGACACCTAAATTCCAGAGGAGTTTGCTTAGTAGCATATTTAATGGGATTTTGCTTGGACTGGGCCAACTTTTGGGGTAATTCAGGTATCAGCTCAGTGGGTGAGGTGTCTCATAGCCCCATCACACAAAGTTCACCGCCTCCCAGCCCACGAACATGGCCAGTGCTCCACCTAGCTCCCCCACGCTTCGATTGAAAGATAAACTCCCATGGCAACAAGTTACATAACAGCCCCATGTTTTCAGAAGGTAGCTGGAGCTCAAGCTGGCTGCTCCCAAAGCTGCACAAACATGCAGATGAGCACACAGAGCAGTTTCCTCATGACTAGTCCCTGTGTGAAGTTATCACCTGCCAAACACAAGGGAGTTCTCTGGAACGTCCCACAACTCACACCTCCTGCCCTTATGCCTTGCTCTGGCCACCCACCGCAGGAGACAGGACACTGGTCTGGAGACCCATGGCCCAATCCAGTACATCTGGTTTCACATTGGGAGCACGCCCATGTAATTTTCTAGCAGTACCTGGAAAACCCTCAAGCATGCTATTAATTTGAAAGGCCAGTGTCCCTCCAAAGCTCCCAGCATGCCAATGCAAACCGCTTGAGGAGCTCCAAGCTGGAGCGGTGCCTGTGCCCCATCCCTCCCCATGGTTCCAATTTCCCACACACATTTCACTCCAGAGAGCTCAGAGCAGCTCGTGGTTAGGACGAGGACTGGCCAAACCACATGCTGTATCCCCGTCTCAGCCCCCCACGCTCCTCTGGGAGCTGTAGGAAAAATGGTTTCATTTCTGTGCACCCCCATTTATTCTTATTTTATAAGAGCTAGTAGCAACACCCATCCCACTATGGTGCTGGGAAGTGAGGTGCAGTGGTTAAACATGCCTAAGCCACATTCATATCATGAGTAATAAAAATATATTACAAATGCCTGACAATAAAGAAATAACATGGCTCAAGCCACCGCTGGTTGTGGTTGTGGTTTTGTGAAACAAAAAATCTTACTGATGGGGAAAATTGCTGATGATTTGCTTCACAGAAAGAAAAAATAAACAAGTGCGATGTAACATGGAACAAAGTTACAGTTTGATCAATGATGCTCTTTATATTAGCAAAGGATGGAGGCTGAAAAATTTGGTTGCCAATTCAAATGTTTTCAGGGCTCAGAGACATAACACAGAGCTCTGTGCACTGAATGCGGCGAAGCTGACGGGAGGATTGCAAACAGCTACTGTTCATCATCCAGTCCAGGCGCTAACGTCTGAGCCCGAAACTGCAGCCTCACTGTATTTGCAAGCAAAGCCCCCTGGTTTTAGTGCAGATATGGCCTTTCTGTTGCTTTACCGCACAGGTTCTGCAATTTGTACGCTAGAAGGAAGTAGATATGTGGCTTCTCACCACTGCTCCCTGCAAGACACGTTGAGATCAGAGACTGCAAACCAGCCCAGAGAGATCAGTATGCAAAGTATGTCTGGAGCACCACATACAGCTCACTCCAGCATGCTCCATCGAGGAGAAATTAATGATACGTGGAAAGCTCATTCCAGATGATCACAGGGACCAAAACTCTTGGACCTAGAGCCTCTTTTTTTTTTTTCCCTGCACCCAGAGAGAATCCCTTTTGTTTTTATTCTAATCGCGGAGCTGACTGGAAAACCAGTACTTCCCCAACCACCCAAGTGGAAGTAAAAGAGCTGATTTCAGAGCAATAAGGACAAAACAGAGTCCAGATTATGTGCCTCCTGTCCCGGTGCTTTGCAATCAAGAACAGTGCACACCTTCTGGCATCAAAAAGAGATACAGAGAAGTAAAATTAAACAGCTAAACTCCTGGGCATTCCTTAGGACAAAAAAAAGTCAGCAAGAAGTGACATCAAAGATGGCTTGTTTACATATTGAGGGACCTGTCTGCCCGTCTCTTCACATTGATTTTTACAGTACAAAAATATTATTTCAGTGACAAGGATGTAAACCTTATTCAAAACAGGATTTAAACCATATCCTGCAAGTGAGGCATCTCTTCAGATAGCCTGCCTGCACTTACAGCATCCCAAAGGCATGCTGATTTTCATCCGTGGTGTTTGTTAAGAGGGTCACAATATCAGGAAGCAGGAGAAGGCTCATCAAAGCCTCGTTGCTCGCCTTCACCGCTCATCAGCTAGACAGTACCTTGTTTTTTAAAGCAGAGCGGAAATGCATCTCCAGTGACCCATTGTTAGAAACTTCCTTTTGTCTTTAAGTTTGCTGGAAGGAGTATGGGGGCCCCTTTTAACTCTTTTCCAATAGGTAATTTCCCTTAATTAGGGCTCTCATTACAAGTGAGAATTTATCAGACATGATTAAAGAAGCATTTTGCCTCTTTCCTATCACCTCAGAAGGGGCATATTTTGATCTCCCAGCGTGTCTTGCAAACACAGATAAGCACAGGCACCAAGCTGGGAGATCACAGCAGAAATTTGCCTTGCCCAGAAAGTTCATGTTTGGATCTTGGCATCCTCAGAGCTTCCCTCTGAATCGCAGGGTGTCAAAGCCACCACTGGTGGGGAGTGGTGGGGCTCCCGCAGCGGGCAGGAAGCCAGGCAGATGCAGCCACAGAGCTGAGCTCCAAGGCTTTGGGCAAGCCAAGCTTCCTCTCAAACCCTGCATGCACTGTGCTAATGGCCTTCTAGCACATCCCTGGACTTCATTCCCTCTGAGCATCCATTTCAGACAGACCATGTCCTTGACGTGAACAGACAACTCCTACCCATGCCCATGGGAGTTCCATGAAAAACTGAATATAGTCCTTTTAGAGCACTCCTAGAGGCATTTCCCTGGGCTGGAAGCATGAGAGATCTGATAGAGATCTCGCTGAACCAAATTCCTGCACTCACATAATGGATTTGCTCTACAGGTGCAGCCCTCTCTGCTGTGAATACCTTGAGCTCTGGCCCTGCTCCCAATGCCTTCTCCTCCCTGTCTAATCTAGCTCACTTCCACAACAGGGGAAGATCTCCAATTGGCTTCAAAGGCAGCCGGGCTGGGCTGATATGTTAAAAAAGTCCTTGTGCTCTCAATGATACTGTGTATTTTTAATAAGCTAGTGATAAACTCAGGGGTAAGTGTACTGTTTTATAGAGTAACCATAGTGATGCAAGTTATTGTTTATTAATGTGAACCAGCCAAAAGCACCAAAACTGATTATAACAACAAGAATATTAACGTGCACCCAAAAAATGCTTTCCCACCTGTAAATTATGGTACGCACTTACACTCACTAATGATCTAGTATTTGCACTCAATGGGCACAGAGTGAGCATTAATCTGGCAACAAAGCAGCAATGAGGAATTTTCCAAACATTAAAAACATTCATAATCTGTGAATCATCTACAATCCGAGGTGTCAAACATTCATCTTTGTACATGTCACCCGCAAACATCTGTCCCCTCTTCCCCTCGCACGAACACGCATTCCATTCAACCACAGATACAATCAGGCTTTAATTTTATTTTTCTCACATAATGTTAATCAAGAGCTAAAAAGATAATTTCCTTCTACCACAAAGCAATTCCACTGTGGTGGAACAAACTGTTATCTTAAGTTTCACAGAGCAATTGTTCAATAATTCCTGTTGGTGGCTCTTTTCCAAATCCTTGAGAATAGCTCAGGCTGCCAACTCTTCTTAAAAAAAAAAAAGAAAAAAGGTAAAAAAAAGAAAAAAATTCACAACAGAAGCCGAAAAGCACTTGCTGTCACTCAGGGGTTCAGCGGTGGCAGGCTCAGCCATTTCTCAGAAGAAACTCCAGCCCTGAGACTCTGACACACAAATGCACTGTCTGTTTGAAGACAATTGCCTGGAAAGATATAAGCTCCCAGACTGTAAATTTCTCGCAGCGCCAGCCCTCTGAGATGGTGTTATCTCGGTTTCGTGGATTCAGTGAATTGGAAGCTCCAGGAAGAAAAAAATTAAGGATACTTGGCATTTCTGCAGCATTTTCTACAAGCAAAGCACGGAACAAGCTTTAAGCGATTAATGTTTATTAAAGAAGAATGGGAGGCTGTTTTGTTGTGTGAAAGGAAACTGATAACATGGATTTCTCCAGTGAAAGTAATAAAATTGTTCTGTTTCTATGAAAAAATAGAAATAACAAAGCAGCCCTTACTCAAAGCACCCTGCATTTCAGATTCACTATTAATTTTAGCCTGTGAACTCACTGAGGAAGGGACAGTCGTTTACTGCAGCTTGTACAATGAGCAGCACAACAGGGCACTGCCCTGCCCATTGGTGGGAGTTACCATCAGACAAATATTAGAGCAATATTAATCAACGCAAGTGAAAGTGCAGCATTAAGCTGCCATTTCGGAGGCTCTAGGTCTGAGCCAAGTGAGGAACAGGGCAGGAAGGGAGGTCCAGGGGCTCAGCCCAGGGCACCACACATGGACCCAAGCTGCAGTCTGACATCCCCCAAAGCACCTCGGCATAACCCTACAATATCCTGGCTGGGATCTCCAAGGGTTTGGCCAGGGCAGTCCCTGTTTGCTTGGGGCAGACCCAGCTGCTGGCAGATCAGGGGTTACCAACACCACACTCACACTACGTTCAACTGCAATGCTAAAAGTGGGGGAAATGAGGAGGTTTTCACTCTGCGGTGTAGATATCTGCAGAGATAACACATGTAAGTGGATTAAGCACAATTTTTGGCTTCATTAAATGTTTCATTACATTTCTTCCACTTTGGTGTAAATGTCTGTCTCCCAATGAAGCTATTGCTACTCTATAGCAGAGTAAAATTGAAGAATTGAGCCCAGACTCTCTTCTCCAGCCAAGAAGAGGGGGGGAAAAAAAGCAACCACCCTCTGGCTAGAGAAACAACAGGATTTTCAGGGCTGAAATACACTATTTTACCTGGACTCTAACATTTTTTGGACTCAGAACAAAACAGAACAACCTGACCACTCTGGAAAGATGCTCTCCAGGCAGAAGGGGGACAATAAAAAGATAAATAAATACCAGCTGCAGAAGAGCTTGGCTCCGTCCATACATAGATGCTGCACAAAGTGAGAGTTACAGCTAAGATGAAAACACTGCTGCAGGACAAGATATCATTCCCCACCAGCTCAGTGCACTGGAGTTATCCCTCCCAAAAAAACACCCCAAACATATTATCATGCAATGATAGGCTCTGCATTCAACTTTTGATGCATTTGAGCTCACGAATCAGATAAAATTTATAGAACTGCCTCAACAGCAAGCAGCAGCAGGAGCCCCCTTGCCATGTGGTTAAAGCCCCGTGGAAGGGAAATCAGCCCAGCTTCCCTGCTGGAGGTGGCCTAGGCTCCAGCCCGTGTAGCTCAGCATCTCTGTTATGGGACAAAGGGCTTCTCCTGCTGCTCTTTGCTCAGGATGAAGCTCAAGAAAAGCAAAATCAATAAGGACAGGGAAAGGGGAGAAGCCAGACCACAGGGTATGTGCCAATACACCAGTTACATGTTGTGTTTCAGACACTCCTGTGCTCAGCTATGGAAGTACCGGGTTGAAGTAATTGTCAGGAATTGAGATATTTGTTAATTCCTGTTCTCTCCTGCAGATTGCAAGGTAAAGAGTGTTTATAAGGCCAAGCTCTTTCCACAAATCCTCATGCATAAACCCCACTCAGATCAGCTGGGGTCCTGCAGAAGAGTCTCCCAGACCATAACATGGCTTGGAGACTGCACCCCCCTTTTGTCCCAAATCCAGGTCCCCACGTTCAGCAGTTTACCTAATACACCCCCAACAAATCCCCCTGATTTCATGCCTCTTAAAGGGCCCTTCCCTTTAAGAACCTCCTGGCTCAGAGGCTCAGAGTGGAGAACAGCCACCCTGGGCTAAAACACACATACTCGCACCTGACCTAACACCCTGATACGCCAGGATAAGCTATGAGCCTGTAAATCACCACACTTCCAGAAAACAATAGCTACCTCTTGTTTAAATAAAACTGCACCTGCTACATTAACATACCACCGAACAATCGCTTTGTTTTTCACTAGGCATCCAGGCTGAAGCCACACTGCTTCCTGACCTGGAAGACTTATTCTTAGAAGAGTTTAGGGGTTTCATGCTGCCCAGCACCATTTTGCAGTGATCACCTTCCTTCCTTCTTTTGTGCTGGGGTGGTACTCAGTTTTGTTTAGCTTTCAACAGGTTTATTTTCATCACAGCCCTCCAAGACCCTGCAGTCCTTCTTTGGCAAGTGTTCCTCCTCCTCGTTTCCTATCGTGGGCTATCACATGCTCTGAACAGACACATGGGCTGTTTCTAATCATTTTCCAGGAGGATCTTCTCCCATTGAGAGTTTGGGCAAAGCAGGTACCAGCTGAAGATCTCTTTGCCAAATATCCAATCATCACTAAATAATTTTGCTCTCTCCTCAGCAGGTTAATTATGGTCCCTGTTTCAAGTTTATTTATCTCTACTCAAGCTTGTTTATTGATTGCGCTGAGACTCTTTTCTAATGGAGTTATTTTGCTCAAATAAAGTGCTCTGCAGTGATTAAAAAATGGACTGCTTGAAGAGGTTGGGTCACAGTTGTAGGGGGCAGTAAGAGTTTTGTAGAAATACACAGGGGATACAAGAGCCACCTTCTCCGCTTCACAGAGAAACATGGTGTCTCCAGCAAGGAGCTTGTATAGACCTTGCTAAGCCCAAAAATGTTTTATTCCTGAATCTGAGCCCAAAGCAAACCCAAATCCAGCCCAGCCAGCATGTTTCTGCTTAGATGCGTGTCTTGTGTCCTGAAGGCTACCACACTCCAAACGAGCACCCTGACTCCACTCGCCATCTCCGCCTACAGCCGGGAGCGCTTCCTCACAGCCGGCTTTCCAGGAACGTAGTGCCCGCTCCTCCTCGCATCCTCTTCCTGGATGCCTGACCCATGCTACGCTTCCTGCTCACCCCACACAGCTCTCAGCCAGATCCGGCACCTCCTGGTTCACGCAATCGTTTCCACTCTTGGCTGCCTGAAGCCAATGAACTTTGTGGGGCAGATGTGCTCCATGGCCCCATTCAGCAGTAACATCTTAAAACTACAGATGAACTTACAAAACCCCATCTGCATGCAGACCATCCTGCCCAAGTATTCTTACAATTACTAAAATATTTATCCTGCTCCTGCAGCACTACCAGGAGATTGCTCCTCCTCTTTTTAACATGAATATGGAACTAAAGCCCAAGCAACAAGTGACTTTTAGTGCAGCAGCTCAATTAAGGACACTTATCAAACTGCATTTCAAGGCACTATTTGGAGCTTCTGATGAATCCTGGAAGCCAGGCTGCAAAGAAAGTATTCAATAAATTGACTGATCCTGCCCATCAGGGTAGGTGGGATTTCCTCTTACACAAACCAGCAAACACACAAGCTCACACGGGCATCCTACTGCACAACTTTTTCATAAGAGCAACGATCTCCGCACACCTCCCCTACAAATTCTCCATCCCATTCACTCTCCTTATTGTTCCTTCCCAATCAATATATTAAATTACTTTTTAAAAGCTTCCACATGCAAGGCACGACATTTCTCACAGTCCCATACAGAGGAAGAAATTACCCTGAAAGCCAGATTGACCTCCTGGTCACTCTATCAGCAAGATCTGTGATCATAAACCAGGAGAAACAGATGCCAGCTCATCTGAAGACCTGCTTTGGCCATCACCCACCCTGCCACATCATTCACCCATGATGTGACCCCATTGACAACTCTGCTCAATGCCTTGGCCAGAACTTCCAGGTGATTCGGCCACCCCTAGTCCAGAGAGCCCAACCCGAGGTCCGAAGCACCTGCTGTGCCTCATATCAGGTCCAACACCAAGAAGACCAGTGGGAATCACCAGTGCCTGCAGAGCTGCACCTCTGCAAACCTCATCAGTGCTGCAAGTCTCAGCAGTGACCACAGGCACCTCCATGGGTGCTGTCACAGTGCCATAAGAGAGGCTCCATGCAGGCCAGCCAGATGCTGGAAGTCTTTGCAGCCCAGGAGCAGCTTGGGGTCAGGAGGAACCAGTATATCTTACAATGAAGGGAAGCTGAGCCAAGCTCTGGACCCACCTCTCCTCAACACAAGGGCATTTGAAATATGGACCAAGAACAAAGCTCCTTGTTAATAACAGCTTGTTTTGTGCCATGAAAAATGTGCGATATTGGTTCAACAAGCTGAATTCCAAACTGCTTGGCCATTTTTCCTTCAACTTCCCAAATTTATTGGAGTGTGGGAGCTTGGCTGTCTTTACAGCATTCAAGTGACTGGCATCACTCAGTCATGGAGACTCACCTCCCCCATTACTGCTCTGTCCAAGGGCAGAGTCAGCTCTTGCATTTGCAACTGCTGGCCAAGTTCAACATCCACAGGACAGCTGATTTCCACAGAGCCCTCTCTTACCAGCCTCCCTTATTTATGCGCTAGGCCCTTCCTTCCTATCTCAATTCTTCCAAAAGACAGTCAGCTCCATCACCAACCATTTCAAACACAGTGAGGACACCACAGGCACCTTAGGAATATGAATGTGGAGAAGCCACCGCTCTCAACATCTCCCAGACTCACAAAGGCACATGGGGAGACCATTCCCATCACCACTGGAGGCAAGAGAGATACCTTCATCCTCACTGCAGATGACTGTCACGCAACATCTGCCAAGCAGAGGGGCCAGCCTGTGTCCCAAAGGGGTAAAGAGAAAAGCAAAGAGAGGGATCACTCGGTCTCAGAGCAAAGCCCAGGTGAAGCACCACTCTGCTCACCAAGTGGATTTTTGGGCCCCGCACCCTTCTCCTGCTGTAGCCACTAGAGAGCACTTCTTCCCTTCCCTTTTATCAGCCAAGCTCACAGATTGAATGCTATCAATTGACAGCTTTAAAGCTAAGGAATTGTATAAATTAAATGCAGTCTGCAGGAAATATACTGAGGAGCTAGAATTTATATACACACTAGATATGGGAGCTCTTAGTTATTACCCACTTAAGGCTATGGCACTGATGAATGGCGAGGCCACCCTATCCCTGAAGGCACTTTTCATTACCCACAGTATAGGAATATTGAGAGCGCGTGTGTATGTATCCAGCATGACTGCTCATTTCCATAGTTCTCCATCAGGTTTGCATTCAGTTTATAAAATAAAAAATTACTCCGGGGACATATTTCACTCATTCCAGACCCCTTTCTCTCTCCCTCTCCCCTCCCCAGCCCACATACCAGCTGCCTCTCTCCTCCTCCCAGCCCCAATACTGTAACAATGCCTTTAAATCTGATGGTGCTTATTAAATGAAACAACTTAATTACTATCAATATATAATGTGGTGTACTTCAGCCTCAACTGAGACGCCTGATCCCATTCTGCTCCTGACCTTTAATGGCCATCAAATCAAAGTAATTTTGGCCAGCTCAGTATGGCTCTGACACATGCCCAGGTCAGGAAGATGAAGGGACACTAATCTACCATGTTACCCTGCCCATTGTTTAATACCTTTTTCAATAGAATCTAATAAGTGGAGAAACGCCAGATTTCTGTCTAGTTTGGGTTAAAACCTCTTTCGCTGAAAATGAATAATTATGGAACATTCTGCATAGCCCAGGGTTTACATAATTGGTGCCTCTTAGACAGAGCAATATACTTGCCTTTGAAGTTTGCAAGGAGAGGAATTTCAGGATTCAAATCAGCGGCAGTGCTCCTGAGTGCGCTCCACTCTCCACCTTGGAGGGGCCAGCGCCAAAGGAGGCTTAATTAAGGGAAGTGAAAACCACTTTCAATTCACCAAGGTAACACAACAAGTGCATGGCTTCCTCTCAATTGA
>NW_010410260.1:15174-16106 GCF_000710305.1 Buceros rhinoceros silvestris | reverse complement strand
CTCAACAGCAGCTATTCTGCAGGCTGGAACTCAAGTTCTTTGTGGGAAGGAAAAAAAATTCTATCATAAAATAACCAGTAACAGCACCCCATGCATAAAGACAACAGGAGTGTTTAGGTTCAAGCATTACTATTTATACATATTGTTTCCCTAGCGCTAAACAAAACAAGTTTTCCCATGCCAAAGCGAGGGACGCTGCCAGGAGCGCTAGACACCCTGTCTGGATTGGACAAACAGCTTGACCTATTGCCGGGGCAGCTGGACGCAGCAATATTTTACAGTGGGCTCACTTTGCTAACGCACTCACACCAGGCCACGCTCAAAGCAACCTCACGCTCCAGAAAAACTAACTGCAGCACGAAAACGTCATGTCAAGGCAGATGCCAATCACTCTCTGGAAAACCAGCCCTGGCTGCACCAAACAAGAGGGCAGGAAACTAGGGCACCGCTCAGGGATTGCCAGGGCTCACATCAGCCCTGTCTTGGTGTTTGCGAAAGAGGGAGGCCACAAATCATACACCTGCCCGGCTTTTGAAAACACCAGTCACGGAAGCTGAGCAGAAAACATAGAAGGATGTTGTTGTTAATTACCTGTTTCTCCATTCTTTACCCTCAGTCATTAGGCACGTAACAGAGCAGGCAGGGAACACAAACCAGCCTCTGAGATTTATAGGGCATCTCTCAACTCGAGGGTCCCGCAGCAGCTTGCGGGGTTGCGATTACATCATGCCAGAGCTCTTCAAAGGATGAAGGGCCAAAACCACCCTCGGTGCAGCCTCCACCACACCACAGGTGCTGCTGCAGGTTTGCAGATCCACAGGGACAGATTCCATCCCTCCCAGCTCCCTTCCAAGGCAATCAGAAGTGGGATGCAGTGGGCACCATTCGACAGCCTCCCCACGCTGCCCGTGCAAGCAAAACAGAGAGGAATG
>NW_010410260.1:471-15057 GCF_000710305.1 Buceros rhinoceros silvestris | reverse complement strand
GGAATGCCGCCGGCTCCTGGCAAGTTATTCAGGGGCAACTTAGAGCAGGATTTGTAATCAATCCTCACCCAGACACTTTACTTGAGAGGGAGCCCAGGGTTTGGCTGTGCATATACCAGAATCACTTCACAACCACGGAATACATTTATGAGGCAATTGAATCCTTTAGTGATTTTTTCTTAAAGGAAAATCTCATCCATTTAGGGTGGATTCTGCATCATTAAAGTTAAGGCATTTTGCCACTTACTCAATGACAGTAGGGCTAAGGAGGGATCAGGGCAGGGCAGGTCACTCTACGCAATGGATCAACAGCATCTCTCCAAGAGCCATGAAAGCTGTATTTTTCCTTTATCTTGGAGAAAAGTTTACTCTTAACAGAAGAAACACTGAGCCTCAATCAGAAGTCTGCACCCAAGCCCTCACCCAGGCTGAAGTAAATCTGGAGGGAAACTGCCAAAAATCGATGGGGAGCCAGTCCCAGCCTCCGCAGTGGGCTGCACTGGACACAGAGCAGGGTTAGCACTGATGTTACCTGTTTCGCCCACACTGGCTTTGCAAGAAAACGCTATCTTCCCTCTGGACATATGGAAAATGAAGTGGAGTATATTGATCCAAAAGCAAACACTCAAAAGCATTTTTCCTCCTAAACTGCCACACAAACCTTTTCCCTTCCCAGCAGCTGATCCTACATCTGGTTGCCCAAAGTAGAAAATTCTGGTGAGTTTAAATGGCGTGAGTCAACTCCCAGAACCAGGAAGGGCACAGCCCAGACCACCAACTCACAGCTTATGAGTCTTTCCTAGAGTATTCGGAGATAAAAGATCTTGGTTTTACTCAAAGAGAGCCAAACCCTGCTGATACCTAATTTTGCTTCTATTACCTCATTAATAACTGACAGACAGACAGAGCTTACACTTCTTTACGTCTGCATTGCGATTGTCATCCACAGGCAGGAGGACTAGTTCTTGTTGAATTTGTTTTGGGTTTAATTCCCAATTCACAGTTCTATGCCTCTGCCACCTTCGCAATGCTGGGCTCAATTAACCCTTTTGTGTTCACTTTGCAATGGGCTACAGCAGTCAACAAGCAATACACAATTTTTTAACAGACAAAATATTCATTGACAGCTTTATGTAGCCTGGCAATCACTAAAAGGGGGATTTAACTACTAAATGCCACTTTTGTACTTTAAGTGCAAAGGCACAGTCACACATCACTTCTTGTAAATGTGTTTACTTAGTTGTAAATATGGTAAACATGTTTATTTGCAGCTAAACCCAAACCCTTATCTTCAACAAATATTTTTTCATATTGGTCTGACTGGCAAACCTGAAGAGAAGTTGAAGTAATTTGACCATGTCAGGTAAACTCCTTAAAAAACTGTTTTAAATGAGGAATAAAACTGTTTACAAGTTTTTAACTGTAAAGTATTTCTTTTCTTCTTGTATCTTGCCAATATCAATAAAGAAACAACATGTATAAATATATATAAACAGACACTTGGCATAAGGACACGTTTCATGAAATATGAGTAATAGAGCAGGAAAATTCAAAGTATATTTCTTTTTTACTGTGTGGAATGGACAGGTTACCGTAAAGAATACATTGTGTGCAGATGGATGAAAACAAAGCGCACGCAGGATACGTGGGATATGAACAGGGTGTTCGTTTCCAGGTAGAAATGCAAACATTTTGGTTCATTTCAGATCTCACTTACACTGCACTATTTGGTGTAATTTCATTGACTCCCATGTATTTGGACTTCAGTCCAGCAAAGCACTTAAACACATGCTTAGCTTTAAGCGCACAATAGTCCCCTTGAAGTCAAATTAAGCACATATTTACATGCTTTGCTGGATCAGGGCCATACTACAGATTTACACAGATGTAAGTGAGCTCAGATGAGCTCAAGCCACAATGTTTGTGTCCAGATTCAAATCCAATTGGCAAATGCTTTCAAAAAGCTGGAGGTATTTGGATTAGGGGTTTTGGTCCAAGCCAATCTGTAACTTTAGTACCTGAACCCGCATTTCTTGCGCGCCCAAGACTCCCATCGGCATTAGTGGAAGCTTTGGAGGCACAAGAAGTACAAGAGCAAGACCTCTGGGACCAAAGAGCCAATTTACTTAAACCCAAATTATAACATTTTTTAACCTTTAGATTAAACCAAAGTCCCACCAGAGTTCAGCCCTCGCTCCATTACATTTCTCACCCAGCATTTGGATTTTTTGTTTATCATATTACTGTTGCTTTTGGCTAGCAGTCACTTCATTCTATAGCATTAACCTGGGAAATATTAATGGGCACCATCAAATAGCTGTTAACATAAAGCACTTACAAACAAGTGCCATTAGTGAACGAGCAGAGAGCACAGGAACTCATTTACCTGAGTCTGTTTGCATTGGATAAACACAGATTTACAATTTCAAATGGCAAATGATGCCTCAGCCTGGTCAGAAACTGATTTCCAGGGTTTGCTACAGACTTTACGAGCAAATGGGCTGAACCCTCAGTGAAGGATAAGCCAGTGGAGAGGCGCTAGAGCCCACAGTGACTCTGAGTTTCACTTGTGTGCACACACCAGCCTCTGACATCACCTGTGTGTTCACCTGGGGCATCAGACCTGCAAGTCCCCTTCCACATGTGCATGGAGAAAAAAAAAAAAAAGCTTTGAATCGTCAGGAACAGGAGTTATCACCTACCACTTTGCGGCTCTAGCGGGCTCTACATGGATCAACAGGTTCCTGCTTCTGGTATTGCTCAGACCAGAGGTGGCTTCTGGCTCTGTAAAGCCTGTGGTTCCCATAAATGTGGGAAACACCAGCGCCAACATTAGAAATCCCTCAGGCCCAGCTCCGAGGCAGCACGAGAAGAGGAAGAGCCCTTTCAGCAATTCCTGCCCTCTCCAGAGGATGCTCCTCAACGGCAAGAGCCTCCAACACACATTGTGGCCAGCAAAGCCTCCATGCTTTGGGACAGCACAGCCTAGCTCTGCTGGTTTTATCCAGTGCTTGTACAGGATTTGCACAACTTTTCTCGCTTATTAACCACAACCAGAGTGAGATGGTGCTATTTGATCACCTTTGCTGCTGCAAATACTACAGGCAAAGCTCTCTGCTCACACACTGAGTTTTCAAGAAACAGAGTCTCTGAGCATCCTCAAAGCCTCTTCCTCTCTCACACACCACTGACCTGGGCAGCACAAAACTGAGGAAATACACTGGCTTCTGCTCTAGCTGATGGTGATCTAAACCTGCAGCCAGAAAGTAGCGGGGTGGGGTTTTTTTCTTAGTATGTCTTTCTATACATTGAGGGAATTCCACAGAACACAGCAGAATCGTGGGGCTGGAAGAGGAAACTATGAAGTCACCAGCACTTGAGGCTGCAGCAGGACATGAAACAAGGTGTGGCACCCAACACCTATTCCCGTAATGTTTTAGCTGCAGATGGGGAGACTGTGCAGGGAACAGAGTGGTTTGTCATTCCCCCAAGCTAATCTCCAACATCATCTGAAAAGCACACAGGAGGGGAAAAATATCTTCCTCCTATTGCTTTGGGATTTCATAACCATCACTGAAAATATCAGCGCCAGTAGACACAACACTGAAAACTGAAAGCTGTACAGGAAAAAAAAAAGTGTTTCCTAAGAAAACATCAGATTCTTTCACACAGCCTCCTCCCTACCTTCAGGAGTATTACCATTCTGTGGATACCAGTTCTGGGATGACACCCTGAGAGTGCTGTTACAGCACATAATTACCCTGAGGGGATGGAAACACCCACAGCTTCAACTACAGGCAGCCCTGGGGGAAACCGAGGCAGCTTCATACTGTGTCAAAGCCCCAAAGGCAAATCACCCCCTGGCCCAACCCCACCAGCTGCTGAGCAGTACCTGAGACGGTGGCTCCATAAACACGCCTGGAGCAGGGGGTAAAACACCAGCAACACTTTCCACGGCATCCTACAGGAGGAACAGCAAAATACACAGCAGGGAGATCCACGTCCTCTAGCCAGCCCAGAGC
Source organism: Buceros rhinoceros silvestris (assembly GCF_000710305.1). NCBI lineage: Eukaryota > Metazoa > Chordata > Aves > Bucerotiformes > Bucerotidae > Buceros > Buceros rhinoceros. The sequence goes on along the minus strand of NW_010410260.1, from coordinate 11,035 downwards.
CAGCCTTCGCTTTTGCTAATTATCTTGCAAACAAGCCCCAAATAAAGGCCCAATTTCACTGTGATGTGGCACAGCTGAGTAGGTCCCTGCCCAGCTGGGTGGAGGTGAAGCTCAGGAGCGGCAGGACACACCCTCACAATCTCTCTTTTTCCCTTTGTACTGAGAGATCTTTGCCCCCGTATCTCACGCTCATGCTACCCCTACCTCCCATCGCATCTTGGGCCCTCTGGCACGTAAGGGGCGCAAATGTATGGGGTGAGCCTCTGAAAACCTGAGAAATCCTGACGCAACCACAGGAAGCAATCACCCGGGCAGCCTGGGAACTGGAAAGGCTGCAGAGGACATCAGGTAGAGCACAGCTCATTAGTGCAGAATTATAAAAGCAGACGTCCTGCTCTTCCACAGAACTTTTTTTTCTTCCTTAAAAAACACCCACAACTTAGTTAACAGCTTTTCCTCACTGGAGTGCTCAGGAAGCCAGTAATGGTATAACTCCAGTCTAATCTTTTGCTTCTCTTCAGATGTTCTTGCACATCTCAACACAGTTTTTTAAAGACTTTAAAGAATTTTTTTTAAGCCACCAAGACCATTGTGGCCATAAGACTGGAAATTGTCTTAAAAACTGATAATGGCACTGAGGGCTAGAAAACACAAAAGTGACTGATGGGTAAGTCTTGATAATTCTGTACATGAGGAAGAGGAATGAGGGATGGATAGATAAAATAATGCTGTTATATAGCCACGAAAACAAGCCTATAAAGATATTCCCAGAAATTAAAGCCCAGGCTGTCTCACCATGATCCTATGCTCTGAAATAGATGAGGCTCATGGAAGAACATAATCCCCAGGAATATCCAGAATCCAAAAGGGAGAGGAAAATCCTTATTCTGAAGAACTGTAAATATTTTTCCCCACTTTGAAACCTTAGAGGCTAGAGAAGACCTTGACAGAATGAGGATTGCCCTGTATCTGCTTTCTCCCCAGCCTGGGTTGGTCCCAGGGCGACCAGCCAGCAGAGCCACATCGAGTCCATCTCCTGCCAAAGCAGGTTCTGCTCTCACACCAGTTTTACTCCAGTTTAGCTCCCTGTGTTTTGGGGCTGTTACTTTAGCATGCGAAGGGAAAAAACCCGCTCTGAGCCAGCACTATCTGTGTGGTTCCTGCAGCTGACAGGAGGTATGGCTGGACAGGCCACATCTGATCGGCCCGGGAAAGGTCTGTCTGCTTCTGCTCCTGACGGACGGGGGAAAGGTATCTTGGAGAAGAAAGGGATAAGAAACTCCAAGCAAGAGAGAGCTTGGCTGCAAGCCCCACCAGTAAAACTTGCCTTCTCCTGCTAGCCTCCTGCAGAACACGTCTGCAAGCTATTGGCGGATTTGAACACACAGAAAATACCTTTTGCTAAAATACATTTTTTATTGAGATGATCCAGATAATTTCTGATGTTAAGTACCTGCTTCCAACTGAACATGTATTTGCCACATGTTTCTTTTAACTCAGTCCACTGTCTCGATGGCCCGTGGGGAAGAGATTAGTATTTGGACGTAGCTGTTTTTCTAGCCATTCATATCAATTTTATTTCCTTCCCTTTTTGTTCTTTCCTTAACCTCTTTTTTACTGCTGTTAAATTCCTTGCTTTCATTTTTGCAGAAGTGCAGCCTTCCAGCCCGCTCTCCGATGCTATTAGACACCAGCTCAGGCTCAGACTTATTACTGCTGATATGTCACTCCACAGGCAGGGAGCCTAAAGCAACACCACTCCCTCCAGCCCTCGCAAGCTTCGGCTGGATCTTCACCGCCCTGCAGAGCACAGCTATTTCTGCAGAGCGGGAACCTGGAGGAAATATGGGGACCTGAAGAGCAAACCCAGCACCTTAGTCCACAGCAAGCCTCTGAAATGGGAGACCAGGCAGGCGGTCAGGATGGACACAGGTCGTTTAGCTACATTAGCTTGCGGAGCTCATGCATATATATAACTGGTGCAGCACTGGGGAGAGGAAAACACGAACTGCTTATTCAGGACCTACTTAGTGTTTGAAAATCACTGATTGTCTCTTAGATAAAATGTCCTGAATTACTTGATTATTCCTGTGCGGGGAAGTGCCAGCAGGGCTGATTTGTTTGCCTCCCTTTGCTCTGACAGCAACCCATCAGGCATGTCCCATGTCCCGGTCCTCTCCCCCTCACTGTTCCTGCCTACTGTCTGGTCACTTCCATCCTATTTCCAGCGCTACCTTCGCTGCTGACAGCAGAGGTAGCCCTTCCCCTTCCAGGGAAACATTTTGAAAAGGAAATACTGGAACAAATACTCCTTTTTCCTCTAGTTTCTTCTTTTTTTCCCATTCCCACAGTGGTCTCTGCTTTCCCTTTTCTCATTCAAGCTACATCAATAGTATTGAGCACCAATGAGGTCTAAATTCTGTTTAAAACCCCAGAAAGGGCTTTTAAGGTTATACCTGAGTCCTCAGACCAGCTATAACTGGAAGGAGCAATGTTCGTGATTTAGTGTCTAATAAACAAACCACCAAGGTCAAGATGGCATCTTCTTCCCTACCCGTAATCACTTCCCTCAACACTTGGAGTTGTTGCATGTGTGGGCAATACTCCCTCTCTCTAATGCCGCATTTAATTTTCCTTCTATAAACAACTTCCCAAAGAGAAGTGGGTGTGAATTATTACATTGTAAAATAGATTTTTAAAAGATGAACCACGCCGAGTGTAAAATAACTGTGCAAGGAGCAAACATAGCAGCGGTTTATCTTGTAAATCTCGTCGAAGGAATTCTGGACCTGGATTCACACATATTTTGGCCACAAGAGATTTTAATAGCCTCTGTTTTGGAAGATGAGCCTTGAGATTGTGATGATCACCTATCTGTAAAAATCAGGGCTCTTAATACATTTCAAATTAGAAACGTTTCACCCTCCAAAAGTGAGTGTATGTTGCTCATTCCTGGATCTGGGTTAAACTCTTCAGCTGGCTTTAAAAGGACCATTCCTTCCAAGCACTACCCAGCCACGCTGGGCTCCTCATACAGCTTTTCACAGTGCAGCCAAGTGCTGCTGCCATGTCCTGCCCAGCCGTCTGATCCCAATGCCAAATATTTTGAGAGCCAGGCGTGTGTGGCACTGCTTCCCGTGGCAGGTCTGTGTGCTGTGCCCAGAGCCCTAGCACCTTGGCTTCTAACATTCCTCCCTATTTACAAAATAATAGGTCTAAAACCATTGCAGTGGTAATGAAGTCGCAATCAGAAGTTGGAAATTGCTAAATGAAGCCCATTTTACTGCCTAACTTACTGCCATAAAATTATCAGTCTACTCTTTCCTCGATATGTTTTCTTTGCAGTTCGTGATGCTCCATGGGCTATTTCTCCAGGTGAACTCTGTGACAGTTTGGCTCCAAATTATCCGAACATAAAACCGAGCTTATGAAGCCTCACTCAGGGGTTGCATGGACCCTTTTTATTGGCACAGGCTTAAAAAGAACCTTAATAAACCTTATAGGCTTGGGGGACCTTTTCGTTGCTGGCACCTGCCAGCCACACTGCTCATGTCCCTCCTGCAGTGCCCAGGTGGAAAGCTGGCTGGAACCACAACCCGGGAATTTTTATAGGGCTGGATTATCCACTGGTATCACTCTCTTCCTTCTCAGCAAATCTCAGAGCTGTTTTCTTTGAAAGCAAGAGGGTGATGCTGCAAGGATACTCATAGCATAGTGCTGCTTGATCACCTGAGGTTATGGACACAGCCAAAAATAATAGGTACAATGAAAACGGAGCCGGGGGGAGCATTTGCTGGCAGAAGGAGAGGTCTAACGGGATTAAAGCTGAAGCACATCCACCCACGTGCAAGCGGAAAGCCTTGCACTCCGCAATCCCAACTCCGTGGATTTTCCTCAAAGGCTCCATTCCTCCTCGGGATTTTATTACTGCCTCCAACGATGCTGTAGTTGCATACGTAGGGCAGCAGGCCTGAAGTTTAATGTGCATTTCTTAGTGCCTGAGCTCTGCACAGGCTGCCCATGTTTGCACAGAGCTCAGCACAACAGGCATCCAGTCCTGGCTGGGTTCTGCGGTCACTGCCTTAATTCAAGTCATAATAAATAAGAAAGTCAGGTTGGAAATAAATCTTCTGGGTTTGGTCCACGGCTGATTCTAAAGCATGGTGCATTGTGAAAGCACCAGTTGGGAAGCTTTGCTGCATCCCACCCTGGGTCTAATGCCATGCCACCCCTCCTTGCTCAGTCTCAGTTCGGTTTTCACTCAGGACATTGATTCTGCACAAATAATTTCACATTTTCTCTCATTCTGAGCCTGGCCACTGATGCTAAAGTCATTGCACGGTTTTATTCCCTCAGATCTCTCTGACCTGCATCATCTGGAATGACCTAGTGCATCACTTCTTCATTTCTCAGTTACCTTGGCTTTATCTGGTATCTTCCATCGCACCACGTACCACAAACTCCCAGATAGTCAGGAGTCAGGTAGAGCATAAACACTTACTAACACTTAGAGCAGTGACTGCTGAGATACTGCTTATGGCTGCAAGAATCAGGACAGACACATAACACTATTTACCTTTTACAATTAACAACTCTTCATTATTGCTGTGAATTATCATTGTCATGACACAGCAACCACAAAACAGCAACCGTGTAAAGCAGTGCTGCTAACTCAGACACTGCTGATATCCCTTTGCTTTTCCATGTTGTGTATTCTTAGACCAACACTCCATGCCAGTCCCTGCAGCCAAAAATACATCAAGAGCCTAAAAAAAGGAAAGTAGAAACATCACTCCAAAATTCTTTCAAACAGCATGTTTCCTTTCCTCCCTTTATACGGAGCCATGAAGAGAATGGGAAAGATTAAAACTCACAAAAAGCTTTGCTTAGTGCCTCACCAAGGTGCAAGTAAAGAAAATGTGCCACAGTAAGTTCAAATCACAAAGAGTTTTCAAGAGGGAAAGGTTAATCATTTCTGTCAAATGCTGGAAATGTTAAACGGTTTTTAAATCAAAAATATAAGCACCACCGTTGACTCAAGTCATGCCTTAGATGTGTTTGGGGTGATTTTTTTTCCGGCACTCAGTGCTTGTCTCTCACGTACCTTCTGTTTGTCTGAAACGAAATAGAGAAGCATGAAGGGAGCACTTGCTGGAGACACCAGGTTCTTTTGGCAGCAAAGCTGTTTGTTTAGAAGGTACAAATTCCAGCTGTTTGGAGAACCGCAGTCCTTGGGATGCAGAGGCCTGGGTGCAAGTCCAGGGTGCTAGACCCCTCCTGCACCCTGCAAGTGCCCACCACGGCCCGCAGCAGTCCTCAACCCACAAGAGAGATGGAGAGGACAGAGAATGGATGGGGTACGGCAGGAAACAAGTATGTGAAGTCACCGCAGTCCCCCTATCAGCGTGTTCATATTTCATCATAATGGCTAAAATGACTCTTAAATGAGGCCAGATTATAGGGCCAACCTAATTCACTTACACTGATGTAAATCCAGATATCTGTTACAACGTCGCTTGTTGGGGCTCACCACAGAGCAAAAGCTGCTGATAAACATCCCCAAAGGATGAAGGAAAGCAGATTCCTCCCAGCAGACCCGATCCAAAGCCTGTTGAAGTCGGTACAAGTTCCTTCAGCTCCAGTGGGTTTGGGATAAAGCCCGTGGTGAGATTGAGCCAGCTCTGCTGCCAAAATGCAAAATTCTTTTCCATTGGCTTTGCCAGTTTGGTGTTAATACATGTGTGAAGGAGCTTGTTGGCGGGGGGAGATTTTTGAGGGTTTTTTAAACTGAGGAATGATTTCACCTTGCCAGCATGTGGACTTTGAGCAAAAGAACAGGAGAGAGGGCAGGAGATGAGCTGTTTTTCTGAAGCCATCAGCTCTCTGCCGCATCACGCCAGCGAAGGGTGGATGTGCCCATCACAGGGACCCCCAGGTCCCTGGGGCTGGGTTAGTCCCCATTCTCTGCTGCAAAGGCCAAATCTGGAGACATGGGTGGATGCGAGTACAGAGCCCCACTCATCAAACCCAGCTGAAGTAAGAGGAGGCTTGGTAAAACATGGGATGCAGTAGGAAAAACATCCCTCAGAGCCAGGTGAGGATCCCCCCATCCCAGTATAGCAGGACCTGCTCGGAGCTGGTACCATTTTAATCCCATTTTCCCTAGTAAACAACGTTGCTCTGAACCATCCTCCAGTTTTCTCTACCACTCAGCTCTTCCCCACTGCCAAGTCTTTCCGTCACACATGTCCCATACAAGATGCTGTTGCCCTTCCCAGGCAAAGGGTTCTGCCTTCCTGTGGCTTTCAGAGCGCATAGCGCGGCCGGTCTCAGAATTTGACTGGGGCCTTTGCAGGCTGCCACAGTGTAAACAGTTTCAGCAGGGCACACGTTACACAGTCAGATCATCCGAAAGCAAACATTTTTCCCACTGTGCACAATAAACATCCGTAATAAATTACATTATACAAAATATATTTATGGCTAATTTTTTTTAATTTAAGCCACATGGGAAATTGGGGTTAGATTGGTTGATATGAAGGGCTCAGTATTCGGGTAATCTAATGATATCTAATAGACAAAATAGTATGATGTTACAACAGTCTCAAAGCTTTCATTTTCTGTAGCCCTCTCCGAGATCAGACTGGCAGAACTCATATTTTTTGAAATTTTATACATAATTGGTGATGCAATTGCCAAAAATAACCTACTCATAGAAATCTCGCTCTTCTGGTTTCTAACTTACTGCAATCACGAAGCGGAGCAGCGCATTGCTTTGCAACGGAATATGGGTTTGGGTCAGGGAGCAGGGGCTACAGTTGTGCGGCAGTTTCCAGTCAGGGATTATTTTACAGGCAATTTAAATTTAGTTTGGAGTTTAAACAGGGCTGAAAAGTAATGCACCCATTCAGACATCTAGCGACTCTTCAGAAAAGAAATAAAGCTGTAACTTGGGTGTACCTCTTTTCTGAACCAAAATTGTGCTCCATTATAAGATTTTCTAAACAAAAGCTCTTGGTGCCAAAGGGGACGGAGTGTTCCTATTGCATAAATTAAGCCCAGACCTGCAATCCTCCCACCATAAAACTCTCCTGCTCATCACAGAGCAGCCAAGATTCCCAAAAAGACCCGAGATCATCGCAGATCTTGTAGAGCCAGTCCTTCTAGTCAGTACAAATCCCAGCTCAAACCGTGCCGTGTATCTGCAACAAGCGCTGGCGGCTTGGTAGTTGCTGGACTTGTTTTGAAGTGCAGCCCATACCTTTAGCTACTTCCTTGCCTCCTGTTGTTCCTGGGACTTGGAGGCCATGTGGTACATTTCAGCCTTAACTTTGAATTTCCTTTATTTTGTAGATCAAGCTTGGCCATTCCCCGAAGGTAGTGGGGTTTTATGTCGCTGCATATATCCTAGTTTAAAAGATAATTCTTCACTGAACCAGACCACAATATTAAACCCTGAAATAAAACGAATTGTATTTCACTTCCCCAACTCCTATTGCTGGATTAGCTCACGTTCCTTTCTCTTTGTTACATATTTAGCACCAAATACAATATTCATTGCAGACCAGCTTCCCTCCTCCCACACGGCTCTGCAGCTGCCTTTTCTTCCAGCAGCACTGGAGAAGGCAATGCCTCGCTCTGGCCTGGAAATGCACACAAAAGGGAAGGAACAGAAAGTCAGTGAATGAGCAGGCAGGGTTGCTTTAAACCCTGAGCATTTTCATTTTTTGATTTAAAATGGCAATGCAAAGAGACAGAGTCCTGCGGGTAACATCATCTTCTTCTCCTTAGCCTCTCCATCCCCTTCCCCCTGTTGCTGTTTCTTAGCTGCGTTTATCTGCCAGCAAACACCTCCCTCCAGCAGCCCCAGCAGCAAAGGGAGCCTAGACATGCTTTCTGATGCTTATGGTCCATATCATGGTCTGTACTGGTGTTGTCTGGTTCCTGGTCTGGGCATTTAGAAGGGCAGCAGTAACCAAGTGCAGCTTAACAGGAACCCTCTGGAAAGCCATCGCAGAGCAGTACTCAAACCTCTGTGACCCCAGAGCCCCTTCTCCATATCCTAACCCAGGGGGTACTCCCTATTCCTCTGTCTCAGCTTTGCAAAGCCCAGCTTTGCTTTTGTCCTTAAACATAGGGACAAGGCACCCCTGAGCCCAGCACAGCGCCGGGGATGCCCGAGGTAGAGATGGGCAGTGGTAAGGATGGAAAAGACTCTGAGCCAGACACAGGTTCTGCATTGTCTGAGTTGAACCCAGGTTTTTTAACAGCCATTTACTTTTTAAGAGCCCTCCTGTGATCCCACTTTGAGCTCACGTCTCTGTATGAAACAGCACAGCTTTAACTAGGTGCATAGAGTGGTCTGGTCTGCCCCCCTGTACAACACAGGCTACAGGAATTCCCTAAATTAATTCCTGTTTGGATTAGCTCATATCTTTTTAGAAAACCAGCCAACCTTAATTAAGACAAAGGAATTCCAGTGATGCTGAAATCCACCCAGGTCTCAGCAAATTGTTTTATTGGTTAAATGCCTTCACTACTTAAAATAAAAACTGTATTTTTAATCTGCATTTGTCCAGGTCTAGCTCTGTCTATTGGATAATACGACACTTGTATCTGCTAGTTTGAAAACTGTGCGGGATTAAACCTCTTTCTGCTCTTCAGAAGCCACTCCTTGCCTAACTAAACTGAATGAGGTAACACTGATTGTATTAAATTACGACAAAAGAGCACCGTTGCTCCAAAAATGACAGCAAACCTAGTTAAATTTTAAACAAACAAATATCATGAATTCTTGGTCAGAAACCTAAGTGTCTGAACAAGCCCTTCCAGAGCTGAAGTACATCTATTTAGAAAGCGGTTTGCTGCAAAGCAACTCAACTTCTGTGGGCAAGGCTCCGTCTGCTTCCCCACTGCCCTTTCCTCACCCACCCTGGGCTGGCACAACCACCGACATTTTCCTTTATACCCCTGCACCACGTACCTGTCCTGGCAGATAATTTATTCCACTTTCTTCTTCAGCAACCTAAACAGCTTTATCAAGGAGCTGTGCCAGAATACACCTTCTGTGTCCAGATAGCTTTACTCGCATGGGAAGTCAGTAAATATTTTACAACGAATACTCGCACCACAGAAGTGCACTATTAGTGCATTGGGGAAGCATCCTGGGGAACAACATATCATATGTCAGCTCTGTGTTCCCTGTACACATCCACAATATTTCAGAGCCTGTGTGGATGGACAGCCAGAAGCACACCCGGGAGCCTACGCACAACATGCTCCCTCTCTGAACCAGTACATCCATGAACTGCAGCCACTGATATCAAATGTATTTACCTGCTCCTCCCCCTGTATGTACATACATATATATAGGTATTTTATACATACATACACACACACATGTATATGTAACCCGGTGGCATAAACAGAAAGGTATGTTATGAATGCTCACGTATGGCCACGTATACAGTAAGTACCGACCCACACACACTCACGTGCACTTAAACAACTCGGCAAATAGGTGAATATGAACACTAATAGCCATTTATGGCAACAACAATGAAAGCTGTCCCTGGAGCCCCCCTATGGTAGAGCAGCCAAAATGATTGAGTACGTACAGGGCACCGCCGCAGCAATGGCACTCACATGGGCCTCCTTTTAGAAATGATTAATATTTAACCGACGTGGTGAACCTGGCTTTGGGTTTAGCTGTGATTAGATAGCAGGGTGCACAGAGCCATCCCACTAAGGGTGTCATGGGACGTCTGAGCAGCTTCCATTCGTGCCACACGAGAAGACAGACAGCAAGTGAGAAGGGGAGAGAGGGAGAGATATGAGGCAGTAAAAGAAAAAACCCGTGCTCAACTCCATTTGTGTTTGTTTGGAAAGAAAAGGGGGAAAAGCAGCCTGAGAGGCCGGTTGTAATAAGATGCTGTAGCTTTCATGAAAGAGGTGAAATAATTTTAAACACAGACACACAATGAGTTTATTTATTTAGAAAGTTGTTAAATAGAGTCTGGGAATTCAAATATTCAATGTTGACATTGTACAGAGCTGGCGGGGAGCCAGCCCCAGCTCTCCGGAGGGACCCAATGGCCATGGCGCCCAGGCCCTCGTCCCTCCCAGCCCACTAACTAGGTAAAAGCCATTAGTTATACCCACAAGCAATATCTGAATCTGAGTCAAATAATGTTGCCTCAGCCAGCCAACTTCAAAGGCGTGTAAGTGTGTTTGGCTTTTTAGTGCTGGAACTGCAGCAATATGTCACACTTTTGAAAGAGTTTTGTAAACAGTTCCTTCCCCTTTGTAGAAACATTTCTTAAGTTTCTTGTATCCCATGTAAACAGCATTAATTAACAAGGGCTACATTTTTCATTTACAAGCAGGGCTGTATTAATAATGAGCTCCCCTTTTGAACAGTCCTTTTCCTTTGTGTCCTTTCTCTGCCCTGCACCACGGCTAGCCCGGTGTGGCCGAGGAACAGCAGGAGCTCGGCCATGGGCTCAGCCCTGGGCAGCGTCACCTAGAGCAGCACCACGAAGTTGGTCCCAAATTCAGCGGTAAC
>NW_010410260.1:0-239 GCF_000710305.1 Buceros rhinoceros silvestris | reverse complement strand
GAGAGAAGAGAAGAGAAGAGAAGAGAAGAGAAGAGAAGAGAAGAGAAGAGAAGAGAAGAGAAGAGAAGAGAAGAGAAGAGAAAAGAGAAGAGAAGAGAAGAGAAGAGAAGAGAAGAAGAGGTGTGAAAGAAGGAGCAAAAAAAAAGAAAGAGCAAAAGAAAGAAAGAAAGAGAAAGAAAAGAGAGGAAAGAGAGGGAAAAGAGGGAAAGGCAGAAGGAGGGAGCGAACAGCCCCGTGCC
>NW_010410259.1:10984-14605 GCF_000710305.1 Buceros rhinoceros silvestris | reverse complement strand
ACCTTGGCTCACCTTGGCCAAACTGGTGACACAGACCTTTGTTCATTTTATTTCTTAATGAATCTGCATTTGGAGGCTCTGGGAATAACTAGATTCAGCTGTTGAATTTCTTTAAAAATGCTGTGTTAGCTTATGGTCAGTACAATTCAGAGGCTTTCAAGAACTCCCCTCTCCTTGAAGCTGATGAGCTCACCTAAGCTAGGCTGTACCTAATTAACTCCTGTTATAGTACTCACTGTCTGATCTGCCTCTAAGACATCAGTGCAAATTAATCTCTTGAACTCTGGACATTTGCCTGGCTCAGAGGTTCATTCTCTTGAAACCTCACTGAGAATGGCTACTGTAAGGCTTTTACATGCTTTCAAAATGTCCCAAAGGCCTGAAAAAACTCTATTATATGCAATTATATGCTGTATAGGATGTGCAAAACTGTTTTCAGCCTTTCATATGTGTGCACTTAAAATATGTTCGATACTGACCTCACTAAGTGGTATCATGGATGAGTAATGGACCATCAGGTAACAACAAACATTAGAATGAATAGAACCATGTATTAAAATATCTGTGGCCAGCAGAGAAAGCAGAGAAATTAGCAAAACTTAAAGAGTATTGTATGTCTTAGTATTTTAGTTCATTTCCCTTTGAAGTCAGCATGTGACACATGCATGAAAGAAATGATCCTAAACTGCACTTTTTTAATCGAGTTGAGAATTTAAATGAAGCAGATTCCCCACTGTTAATGAAAATATTATGAATCCAAACAACCTTAACGGCTGAAGGCTTTCTTTATTTAGTCATGTAGGAAATAATCATGTGCCTTTATAGCTTTTTATAGACTTGCAGAAGGTAGAAAGATCTTTGGCCACTAACATCTTTGGCTTTGCAGTTTCTATCATACATGTGTTTACTTACGTAGTCTATGAACAGATCAACAATTTTCTATTTTTAGCTTTGATAGATGCCATTGACATCATTGTTTTGTTATTTCAACATTTTTACAGATTCAGACTTCCAAGTTCTTTATCTAGTTCTTATTAAGAGACTCCTGTGTTGATGTCACTTTATTGCATGAAGGATCTGTAAGCTCTTGTAGCCATTTTACAGAGGCACAGAAGAAAGGAAAATGAATACGAACTGCCACGCTTTCACCTTCCCCTTTTTTCGTATCAGCTAAGTGATCACAACTGAGCAGAAACATGGATGAAAGAAAAATAATTCAAAACATTATCTGTTAATATGTTCAGCACTATGTGTATGAATTAGAATTATTATGGTCTTTTAATAATCTAGCTTTGTTTCTGCATTAAAAAAAAAAAATCCACATTCAGTTCCAAATTTGTGAACTGGATGGAGAAGCTCTGTAACTTTCTGAAAGTAGCCTTTAAACTTTATTAGCTTATGCAGTTGTAAGTGATAAACACCCTTAAGTTGTGCTCTATGCTGCTGTAAGTAATCTTTTAAAATGTGTTAAAACTATCTCTAATTACATGACAGAACTCAATGTATTTCAAGGATCTATCTACCACCTGGCCTCTTTTTCTTGGGATTGGAAAATTCAGGTGAGAGAAGGTCTAAAATAGACTGGGGGAAAGTGAAGTCTCTAGGGGTTTGAGCAGCTGTGCAGTGGGGAAATATGAAAACTTTTCACTCGTCATTAGATCACTTACCCTTGGAAATTTCATGACAGGTGGTTACATCCTCTTGTAATCAGATACAAGATTGTATGTGTATGGCATAATAGTATTTTGCAGCAGAAGTCCAATTCTCTTTGTAAATATTTATGAACAAAAGCTCACTGCTGTAGGTGGAAGTAGATCAGTGTCAAGATATCCAGAGTTGCTTTGTCATATCTATACAAGGAAACATCTGTTCTTCTTTAAAAATAAAAATCAATTTAAAATCCAGAACAATTTCCAAGGTACAGATCTCTAGAACAGAGAGCCATAAATGCACAAGAATCGTTAAGATTCTCTCTCTGTATATTGTATCTGGAGTATCCAAGTGTTGTTAGCTAGCATATCCGTAAATACTACAGAAAGTAAATGAAAATAACCATAGTGAGAAGGTCAACAATACAGATAATGTCAGAGAGAAACTTCTCTTTTAACATTAAAGCTGCCTGTAATCTTGAAAGAAACAAAGCTGGAAATTTGAACAGTGAAGCCTTTGATTCATCCAATTGATACATTTTGTTGTTGTTGTTTGTTCTGGTTCCACATAAAACTTTTTAAGTACCCAGAAGATTCTCAACTAAATGTAATGATAGAGTTTTTGAAAGAGCAATATAAGGTGTGGAAGAGCATTCAGCTTAACAACATTAATTGTCTCCATAATGGAAAGTCAAGGGAGTTATTCTTAAGTTCTTTTGACATTTTAATTGCGAAGGATGTTTCATTAGACAAAATTTGAATATAGTTATGAATGGCAAAATTACTATGAAAAAAATAATTCTAATATTGGAGAAGAAACCTTGGAGGAAGATAATAAAATCAGACCAGAAACAGGCTTGGCAAGAAAATACTAGATAATTTTTAAAAGCCTTGAAAAGAACATGCATTCTTACTGAAATAGCTGGAGAACGTGGTTTAATGACACATATGTAGTAAAAACAGAAAAGAAACAGCAGTACAAATTTAGAAGACAATGACCATAAAGGCTATAGGATAAATCTTTGGTACAAAAAAGATGTAAGACAAGATCTCTGTCATGTTTTAATCCCAGTTAGCAACTAAGCACAACATAGCTGTTTTCTCGCTCCCACCCTGCTAGTATGGGGAAGAGAATCAGAAGAATAAAAGTGAGAAAAATCAGGCTTGAGATAAAGACAATTTAACGCATAAAGCTAAAGCTGCATGTATAAGCAAAGCAAAACAAGGAGTTCATTCACTACTTCCCATCAACAGGCAGGTGTTCAGCCCTCTCCAGGAAAGCAGAGCTCCGTCACGTGTAGCAGTTACTTCAGAAGATAAATGCCACCACTCCAGGCATCTCCCCTTCCTTCTTCCTCCCTTAGCTTGATATGCTGAGCATGACATCATTTGGTATCGAATATTCCTTTGGTCAGTTGGGTCAGCTGTCGCAGCCACATCCCCTCCCAGCTTCTTGCACGCTCCCAGCCTACTCACTGGTGGGGTGGAGTGAGAAGCACAAAAGGCCTTGACTCTGTGTAAACACTGCTGAGCAGTAACTAAACTATCTCTGTGATATCAACACTGTTTTCACCCCAAATCAAAACCACAGCACCATATAAGCTACTATGCAGAGAATTAACTCTGTCCCAGACAAAACCAGCACAATCACCATTTACATGTCAAGTAGTCAGAGTGAGAAGTCTAGAAGATGAGAACTCGTGTTTCCAATACTCAAAAACACCCCCTACCTCAAAGCCAACAGTATTTATCCAAAACAGTAATGGACAATAGGTATATTTAAGGAAGGAAGTACACTTATTTGAAAAAAGATTATAGCACATATGTTAGAGATATTGATATGTCAGCAAAATGAATTGTATCACATTCGTATGAATACTGGAACATGGCAGGAAGAATACCTGCAATTCCCTGCAAAATTCAAGGGTGCAGGGTGGTGTCTTGTTACAAGAGAACATTCCTCCTCCAGATG
>NW_010410259.1:5742-10828 GCF_000710305.1 Buceros rhinoceros silvestris | reverse complement strand
ACTCTTTCATCACCAACACTAATGATATTGCTGCAGAACTTGGTCTACAGCTTTTCCAGTAGAAGACCATACATAGTTTTGTGTTATTTCATCTTTATATGTCTGGAAAAAAAACAAGAAAAAATATGTTAATTCCCATGATTCTATGTTATAGGAGTCAGACTAGGAATGTTTCATTATTCTTTTTTTATTCTTTCAGTTGCCTACTACCATAACATAGTTCTACAGGAGAAATTCAATGGTCGTTTCTTAAAAAAAAAAAGAAAGAAGATAAGAAGCAGCTATTAAAGAGTAACCAATAATAGTTGCTTCACAAGTATTTAATGATACAGCTCTGTGACCTTAAATTTGTTGCTGATGGAGCTTGTGGGGGAGGGGAGCAAATGATACTAGTTTAATATACTGGATCACCAAATCAATCAATCACTGAAGGTTGGAAGAGACCTTTAGGATCGTCAAGTTCAAGCATTAACCCAGCACTGCCAGGTCACCACTAAATCATGTCCCTAAGCACCCATCTGTAAGTCGTTTAATTGCCTCCAGGCATGGTGACTCCACCATTTCCCTTGGCAGCCTATTCCAATGCTTCAGAACCCTTTCAGTGAAGAAATGTTTCCTCATATCCTGCCTAAACCTTCCATGGCAAAATCGAGGCCATTTCCTCTTGTTCTACCACTTCTGACTTGGGAGAACAGATTAACCCTCACCTCATCATCCTTTCAGGTAGTTGTAGAGAGTGATAAGGCTTCCCCTCAGCCTCCTTTTCTACAGGCTAATACCAGTTCCCTCAGTCAATCCTCTAGACTTGTGCTCTAGACATGTCAGCAGATTTGTTGCTCTTCTCTGGACAAGCTCCAGCATCTCAATGTCCTGCCTGTAGTGAGGGGCTCAAAATTGAACACAGCACTCAAGGTGTGGCCTCACCAGTGCCATGTACAGAGATGCAATCACTTCCATACTCATACTGGCCATGCTATTTCTGACACAAGCCAGAATGCTTTTGGTCTTCAGCGAAGTGGTGATTGGTGGTTGGTGGTTGTCTTGGTCACAGTGACCACAAAGTGAGTTACAAATCACTGGTGATAGCAGAAAAACTGGCAAAAAATCTTTGACCCTATATGTGGGGAGAGCAGTCTTTGGGCTTATGAACAAGCTAGTTAGTAAGGTCCTCTGGGAATCTGCTTTTGAAGGTCTTGGGGTCCATGAATGCTGATCACTTTTTAAGATCTCTTTTAAGAGTGCAGGACCAGGCAATCGCAAAGTGTCAGAAGTCAAGCAAGCAGGGAAGAAGACTGGCTTGCCTAAGCAGGGACCTTCTTCTAGAACTCGGGAAGAAAAAAAAATGTACAAACATTGGAAGAAAGGACAGGTGAAGCAGGAGGCTGACAGAGGTGATGCTCACCACTCTAAAGATAAAATTCATGTGGCCAAAGCTTTAGTCCAGATTAGAGATCAAGCTGTTCAGCATTGTGAAGTACTACAAGAAGGGCTTTTTAAAATATGTTAATTACAAAAAGAGATTTAGAGATAATATTGGTGTATTGCTTGGTGAGGTTGGTCACAAATAGGGATGTAGAGGTGTTTAACGCGTTCTTCACCTCTGTCTTCAACACCGATGATGGGCCCTGCAACTCCTGGAGCCCTGCATTGGAAGACTGTGACTGAGGATGATAAACTCCCAGTCGACCTTGAACTTGTTTGAGGGTTGCTGCTCCAGCTAGTTGCACATAAATCTATGGCACGTGATGGGATTCATCCCAGGGTACTGAAAGAGCTGGCTAATGTCATTGAGGGTCCTCTTTCCATTATTTTTCAACAGTGTTGGGAGTCTGGAGAGGTCCCACTCGACTGGAAGCTGGCGAATGTTGTCCTGATATTCTAGAAGAGTAAGGAGGAAGACTCTGGTAATTAAAGGCCTGTCAGTCTCACTTCAGTGACAGTTAAAATTATAGAGATGTTTATTCTAGGAGTTACTGAAAAATACTTGAGAGATAACAGAGCCATAGGTCACAGCCAGCAAAGATTCAGGAGGAGGTCCTCCTTTATCAATTTAATTTGCTTTTATGACAAGGTCGCCCAATTTAGTTGACCAAGGAAAGCCAGTAGACATGGTGGTTCAGGATTTTAGCAAAGATTTGTGTGAGAATACTGTGAGAGACAGAAAGATACTGTCTCTCACAGCATCTTTCTGAATAAACTGTCCAGCACACAGCTAGACAAGTCCCTAATATGTGGGGTGAGCAATTGTCTGATTGGTCAGGCTCAAAGGGTTATAGTAAATAGGGTTACATCAGGCTGGTGGCCCAGTAACAAGTGGGGTTTCCCAGGGCTCAATTTCAGAGCTAGTGTTCTTTAATGTGTTTATAAATGATCTGGATGCAGGAACCGAATCTATATTAAACAAGTTTGCCAATGATACTAATCTAGGAGGATCTCTGGACTCCCATGGAGGCTTACAGGGAGATCTGGACAGACTCAAGAGCTTCATAATCACAAACTATATGAAACTTAACAGGGACAAATGCCCAATTTGCTACCTGGGACAGGGTAATCCTGGTTGTGAATAGAAACTGGGAGATGAGAGGCTGGAAAGCAGCCCAGTGGAAAGAGATCTGAGGGTTTGGTTTGCTGACAAGTTGAGTATGATTCAGCAGTGTGCCCTGGCAGCCAAAAAGGTCAACCATGTCCTGGGGTGCATCAAACACAGCATAACTAGTTGGTCAAGAGAGGTGATTGTCCCACTCTATGCTGCAAGGTGTAGCCCTACCTTGAGTACTGTGTGCAGTTTGGGGCACCTTGATATCAGAAGGACATCAGACTATTAGAGTGTGTCCTGAGGAGGGCACCCAAGATGGTGAAAGGTCTTGACAGCGAGACTTACCAGGAGCAGATGAGATCACTTGGTTTGTTCAACTGGAGAACAGAAGTCTGAGGGGTGACCACATGTCAGTCTACAACTTCCTCAAGATGGGCAGCAGAGAGGGAGGTGCTGATCTCCTCTCTCTGGTGACCAGCAATAGGACACAAGCAAATGGAATGAAGCTGCATCAGGTGAAGTTAAATTGGGTATTAGGAGAAAGTTCTTCACTGAGACGTGTGGTACGTCACTGGAAAAGGCTTCCCAGAAGAGTAGTCACAATACTAAGCTTGTCACAGTTCAAGGAGTTGTTCTGGACAATGTTCTTAGTCATATGGTTTAGTTTTAGGCAGCCCTGTAAGGGGCAGGGATTTGGTCTTGATGATCCTTATGGGTCCCTTCAAGTAAGATGTTCTATAATTTGATGGTTCTATGACGCTATGATTATGACCATATGAATTTTCTAATACTATACAAAGGGTCATCAGGAACACAAACAGTGTTGCGCCATAAGCTGAATACTATATGCACTCTGTGAAAATAAACTGAAAGCTGTTCACGCCTGCCATGGTTTACAATTATTAGCTCTAAATTTATTCTTGAATATTGCGTCCTGAAAAGACAGTTTATCTATACTCTTACTTCCTTTGTGCTACATGACAGGTATTGTATAATACCAGGAGACCCTTCCCTGTTCTTGTTTTTGTCTGGGACAGTTAATTTTCTGCATAGTAGCTTGTATGGGCTGTATTTTTGATTTGGGATGAAAACAGTGTTGATACCACAGGGATGTTTTGGCTATTGCTCAGCAGTGTTTACACAGTCAAGGCCTTTTCTGCTTCTCACCCCACCCCACCAGTGTGTAGGCTGCAGGTGCGCAAGAAGCTGGGAGGGGACATGGCTGGGACTGACCAAAGGGATACTCCTTACCATGTGACACCATGCTCAGCATGTAAAGCTCAGGGAGGAAGAAAGCGGAGGGGTAAGTTTGGAGTTATGGTGTTTTGTCTTCTGAAGTAACTGCTACACGTGATGGAGCTCTGCTTTCCTGGAGATGGCTGAACACCTGCCTGCTGATGGGAAGTAGTTAACAAATTCCATGTTTTGATTTGCTTGTGTGAGTGGCTTTTGCTTTACTTATTAAGCTGTCTTTGACTCAATACATGAGTTTTCTCACTTTTACACTTCTGATACTCTCTCCCATCCATCTGGGGGAAGTAGCAAGATGCTATGTTGCGGTTAGCTGCCTCTCAGAGCTAACCCATAGCACCTACGAGGACCCCTTTCCAACTAGTTCAAACTGGATTTAAAGTTACTAAGCATAAAAATAGAGATAATAAAACAATAAATAATCCAAAAATTCTTTAGTCCACTGCAACTGTTATCTATCTTAACTAGACTGAATCTGCACCTGAGAATGCCCATTTCATTCTATTAATTTAGACAAAGGACTCCACTTTTAAATAGTTGAAGTCAAATAAGATGGATACATCTGATATGAGAAAGTCATATATCACAACTAAAAATAATATGTTATGTTCT
Organism: Buceros rhinoceros silvestris; assembly: GCF_000710305.1. NCBI lineage: Eukaryota > Metazoa > Chordata > Aves > Bucerotiformes > Bucerotidae > Buceros > Buceros rhinoceros. The sequence goes on along the minus strand of NW_010410259.1, from coordinate 6,429 downwards.
TCAGGAATACTCAGACATCAAGAAGATAAACTAACAATATTTTCAAGAAAGCAGGAAACAATATTTATTGTCAGTGTGTGTATTTCTCTTGTGAAAAAAGGAAATAATCTTCAGTATAGAAGTATGTAGTATGATCAAACATGTGAAGTTCCTTCTGAAGCTTTGATGGATTTCTGAGAATGTCTTCCTTATGGTGTTCAACTAAAAATCAGGTGTTAAAGAAATCCATAGAAGTTTGCATTTACTGCAGCTACAAAAGAAAGAAGAGTTCCAATCTGTACATTAATTAAATGCCATGGCAACCTTTTGTGTCATAGTGAAGTGACTATAAGAGGACTAATGAATTATTATTATTCCTAGTATTGCTCTTGTGAAATTTCTTCTAAATTATGAACAAGATATTTTTCAACTTGCAGAAAAACTACAGATAAGGAACTGTATGCATTTCCTGAAGCTGTGCTCACCAAGGCAGTGGCAGAATTAATACCTGCCCATGGCACACTCCTATATGTGGGCTTGGGTAGGCAGTCTAATATTTGAAACATAATATACGGAAAATTTGGGCTTACAAATTTTTCAGTATTTACTTCAACTGTCAGATCATATTAATGTCAAATACTAGCTGTCCTGCATGGAAACCCATGCAGGTACTTACACTGTATAAATAAACTGTGAAGGATGCAGGAA
>NW_010410259.1:0-5664 GCF_000710305.1 Buceros rhinoceros silvestris | reverse complement strand
GAATGCAACTTGTTTAAATCAGACAATCTGATACAATGTGTGAAATGAAGGGGCAATAAAAAAATAATCTGATTCTCCTCCTGAAACTAATTTAAACTGTGTAGGAGACTTCTTTAGAGCTCAGGGGACAAATGGAAGAGTTGCTTCCTCAAGCAAAGCAAGCACCTTCAGCTGCGTAAATAAACTTCCCTCTTTTACTGAATTTCCTTTCTCAGGAATGTGGGTAGATGGACATTATGAGAATTTTAATGCAAATACTAGCGTATACAGATCTACACAGCCTAGCTAGTCTGACGTGCCTGTGGTGCTCGCATGTCTATATGCAGCTGGGTGACTAATTAGCCAACTGTATGCATGGGAATGCCACTGAAACTCTGACCATTAACATGCTTAGAGTGCCATATGTTACTGGGTTTAGAAAGCATAAGTCATGACCTAAGACAAAAGTCACCAAAGAAAAGAAATGGATTCACCTTTGCTGCCAGCTTCTAAAGCTCCAGTGATCTCGGTGCAGCTGTGATAACTTATCTCAGTAGCAAATTTAGTTCACACACAAGACTAAAATTCAGCTCAAGTACAGAATCCCCATATTAATGCCATTATCACAAATGAATGGTGTTATGTTACTTATTACTTATTACACAACATCTGCCAATTTTTGAACTTTCTTGTTCTGACCTCTTCTTTATCCTGAATCATTTGAAAATGTCACTATAAAATAAGTAACCTTTATGCTCTGGTCTAAAGTCAGGCCAAATGGTGTTAGTTAGAAGTTGTTACTAACAAATAACCATTTATTAGTTTGCAGGAAAGAAATGGATGTCTCAACTGCTGATCTCACCTACTAGCAGGACTATGCTCACATCAGATGAACAGTGGCAACAAACAACAAACCCAAAAAGCAAATGTAGCACCTTGGAAATCCTAGCACAGAGTCCAAAAGCTGCAAGTGAAAGGGGCACAAGTTTAGAGTAAAAAGATGTAGTCAGCTTACCCCTTCCTGTGCTCCCTGCGAAATAAAATTTGTTCCTAACTACTGCAACAAGATTTTAGGACTGCAAGAGTGCAGTAACCACAGTCCGTACACACAGTCTGGATTTGGTGAGCAGTGAGTGGCACAATATAGTGTAGTGTCTCTGTTCCGACCCCTGCCACAAGCAATTTCCTTCCATAAAGTTGTAAAAAGGAGAGCAGGAACTACTTGACTCTCCCCCTTTCACTCTCAGAGAAGTCAACATCTTTAGTGTTTAAAAACAGTTTATTAAAATCTGTTACCTACACAGCTTAATAAACACAGTGAGAGCATTTCCCCAAGGATGTTGAGAATTAAAGCACACCTGGGCTTTCCTCAGGCTCCTAGACATTCTGATACCAAGAGAGACTAATGAGTCAACATTTCTTAACCAGCAGAATCCTGCTTGTCCTATTTAATCAGTAGATCCAATTCTAAATCCTCTGTTGCATCTTTTCCCCTCTGTGACTAATTTGAATTTTCAGCGTCCCAGTTTTGAATGCTTGTTATTTTTGCCTCTTCATTGCAGAAATGAGCATCCTCTTACTCTATATGTTACTGCAAATGAGAAGCACACGTTCCTTTCTGAGTTCTTAAAATGTACAGAGGGTACTTAACAGATCTGCTAATCAAAGCTTATAGATGGAAAATATCTTGTAGTGCAGTCTTGCTTTGCTTTTTGTGACTAGGGACAGCCTGCATAGAACATCCATCAAAAAGGTACCAGCATATAGTAAGATCCATAGAAAATTTTTAAAAGTACAATGAACTGATCAAATAGTGACTGAAAAACTTGAAATGCAAAGAAAATTTTCAGCTTGAAAGATTTTTCAGAAATTGAGATGTGTGTTGAAAGAGGCACCTTTAGTTGGTACAGAGGTGAGTCTTGAAGGGAAAGTATTGAGTAACCGATTAAATTAAATGTTGTGAAGAACATAGTACAAAGATAATTTGCAAATATTGAGCTAACACAGAAAATAGCTTGTAGTCCTTATTTCTACCATCCTTAATATCTCATAGAGAAAATTTCTACAGTGACAGTGCACTCTAAACAGAACGGAGACTGAAGTAGAGAGACAAGTGTATGAATGTTCATACATGCATACATACATCCTGTATAGATATTTGTGTGTATGAACAGATAGTTTATACTGCTCATGAAACAAATGTGAAGCTTTATCTACTATCTCAAATATAACTTTGGCTGCAGTCTTATTGAAAGTGCTTTTCTCTTTTTTCCTGTGGATTTAAGGAATTTTTTTTCCTACTGCTTATAAAGTGTCTGTTTTCCTTTATCTTCTATTACTCAGCACACTACACAACTTTGTGGAAGAAATTACAAGACACCATGGACCACTTCTGTGTTAGCAAGACACTGGTAATACCACACGCCATCTTATCACATGTCTAAATAATGCTGTCACTCAAATGTCTTGCTGCATCATGAAGATAAACGACTCAGTAAAACTCTTCTGGTCAAGTCTTACCTTGATGATACAAGAAAGATGTTCACGGGAAAAAAAAGAACACTATCACTGATTTGGCTGGTGTTCTGGTGTCATCAGCCTCCCTGCTCTTCATACTGGTCCTCAAAACAAAGTTGTGGAGAAGCCAGAAAGTATTTCTAAGTTCAATATTTCCTTTTAACAGAGCGTTTTGAAGCCTTTGCTATTTGTTGTGGTTGAAACGAATGGAAAATACAAAGAAAAAAGATGTAATCCGTTTATCCCCCATACATGTACGTCAAGAAGATTTAAGTGTGCCTTGGAAAGATAATGAGTCCATAGTTCTTCTCATACTAAGATTTCTTAATTCCTATGAAAAACAGCATTACATCCCATTTGTCACCTTCTTTGTCTGAGAAAAAAAAACCAAAAAACAAAAAAACCAACCCACCATTGAAAAGTGTGATTTGAAATGGGATGACAGTTTTGCAAAAGTTACGTAAATTCCCCACTTCTACAATATGGTCACTGATCAATGGTTTCCATTGAGCTCTTCCTCATAGAAGAAAGTCTTTGGCTTATCTTTCATCTGTCTTCCAAATATATGTTCAATATGCACATCTCTGTAAACTGCTTTGATTGCTTTTGTTACTGATGCCTGATGTGTTATGGTGAGCTTGGATTTCTAAGAAAAACTGAGGAATACAAAGAGAAAGACTAGCTTTAATTTTATTTCATAGATTTTGCACAACAAAAAGATTCCTTTTAGAAATTTCCACATGATCACACAAACATCCCGGAATTCCTCAAGATGCAAAAGACACCCGGTTGAAGGAGTAACCTTATATAGGGCTATATTGATTTTTTTTTCTGTATGCTTGTATACAACTTTTTATACTGTTCTTGTTTCCAGATGTCAAACCCTTAACTTAGAATTTTTCAAGTAAGAGATAAAACATGAAGAAAGCAATTAGTTAAGGAAATGTACAGCACACACCTACCATTGTCTAGCAGCATTCAAAAAAATCTGAGAATTGAGTATTTACTCCTCTGCAAAGCATGCTAGAGAGTAAGACCGAAAAAGCAAAAATAGCTTTCTTGTGAACTTTAGAGAATGATCAAGATAAAATATATGTGTAATATATACATGCCTAAACATGGACAAAATGTACACCTGCTTTGTCCTGAGATGCTTTTCAAAAGTATATCCATCTTGGTTAATTTTTGCTTATAGCTTTGGTTTGCTAGGTTCTGTACAAAGGAAGTAATTGGCCATCCTCGGCCCCAGAAATCCTCTCTAATTAGAGTCCACAGGCAAAGGTTTGCTTTGGAAACAAAGCACAAGTAATGAAGGGACTTGTCTAAGATGCCACAGTCTATTAACATCAGATGAAGGTATAGAACACCAACACTTTATTCTAAATTTAGGAGGAGCTAAATGACAGCTTCTCTGTATATAATATGTACATATTAATTATTAGTGTTCTGGGAATTATTTATGCGATATTTTAAAATGTCATTTGAAATCTTCATTTATATAAATGCAAAAAAACCCAAAAAGATCTGAAGTAAAAGGTCCTTGTTCCTCAGCTCAAGAATTTTTCCTTGTCAGATTCCTGCCAGTAACTGTAAATTATGGGTTTAATATTGTTCTAACCCAAAGACCCATTGTACATTATCTCATCTTTCAACATTTTTCTGCTTTAAATTATGTGAATTTGACCATAAATGCACAGTCAATCACACATAACTCTAAGACCATAGGAAAAAGACTAGGAACAGAAGTTTCATAGATTTTCCCAATGTGTTATATACCTTTTGCAGAGTAGAAGTTCTGGAATACATAAAATTAACAGAAGCAAAAGATAATAACAAAATCCTCCTCTCCACAAGCTGATTTCTCTCTACCAGTCATTGACTAATAGTATTGATTATTTGTTATCTAAAAGAAAATGCATTTGTCTGCTGACCAGATAAAAACCAAGTATATGTATCAACAGAAAGTATGAGCTAGATGAGGACAAGATGTGTGACTTGACCTGGCCAGGTTGGGTACCGTAGCTGAGCACAAGAGAAATTGGCTTTCAGCCTCACAGATTTCAGATGACACCACAAAAATTTCTGTAACAATGGAGAAAATTTACAGTGGATCTAAGCAGCAACCCATTTTTATTTGGTTGGGGTTTTGTTTGGTCTTTTTTCCAACAGTACTACCTGATTGGAAAATAGACAGGTCATTAACATGACCAAACATCTCTGAAGGAAGGTCTTCTCTCATAGTAATTATTTTAAATTCTATCACATGTGCACCTGAAAAGAAAAGGAGAGATCACCTCACTCTGTTTATTCCATTTCCCCTTAAAACGACAAAATCTCCAGACCCTCCTAGTGCTAATGCACATGTGAGAAACAGAAAAAAAACCCACAAGAATCTGAAACAGACTTGTACGTACATTCTTATTTTTGCAGAAAATAACTGTAGTTGTTCTATAGCTGTGCAGATGATGTGACATTCCCATAAATAAAGATCCTAAACCATTTTTGTTGCTAGTACAACCTCATTAGTCCCCTGTTTCTTCTCCAAATAAATCAAAATTGGTTATGAAAGAACTTGTGAGATGATCGAAAACCCAGTGTTGTTGAATGACCCCATGACGGTATTCATACTTAGCAGAGGTCTTCCTAGGTTCTCTTATCTATATTGGCCCCTCCAGCCATTCTTTTGTTCACATTGCTCTATGGATTATGTTTTATAAATTATGACAGGCTACCAATAGAAAATCAGTCAGCCAGGAAGGGCATTACCTCTTCTGGCTAGAGCATTGAGATTACTCTGGCAGCTTCATTATCGTCTCAATCTAATCCTGCCTAAGAAAGAAAAATTCAGTTTTGCATTTTCCTTGTCTCTGCCTTGGCAATATTTCAAATTTATGCTTGACATGCTAATTGAAATAAGTTAGTAGGGTCTCTGGATGATCACACGGAGGATATCAGCCATCAAAACTTAACCTCATGTGCCTCACTCTGTAGTTTAATGTCATTATTATTACTATTATTATTACTAAGACAATGAGGAATAATGAGTGCTGATCTGTTTGTATCTTTTGGGTGAGAACCTGGAGAGATGCAGAGGGATATAATTCAAATAATGACTTTATTTCTTCTTCAGTACAAGAATCTGCAATCTGGGGCGGGGGGGTGGGGAGA